>NW_026928692.1:0-240000 GCF_032062105.1 Saccostrea cuccullata | reverse complement strand
ACTAGGACAGGAAAGATGAAACTCATGTGGAATCATCCTCAGGTAGTGTAGATTCAAGTTTGTTCAAATCATGACCTCTGGGGCAAGGGTGGGGCCAAAATGGCCGACCCAAGTTTTACATAGGAATATATCAGAAAAATCTTTAAAAATCTTCTCCTCAAGAACCACTAGGACAGGAAAAATGAAACTCATGGAATCATCCTCAGGTAGTGTAGATTCAAATTTGTTCAAATCATGACCCCTGGGGAAAGGGTGGGGCCAAAATGGCCGACCCAAGTTTTACATAGGAATATATAGGAAAAATCTTTAAAAATCTTCTTCTCCAGAACCACTGGGCCAGGAAAGATGAAACTCATGTGGAATCATCCTCAGGTAGTGTAGATTCAAGTTTGTTCAAATCATGACCCCCGGGGCTAGGGTGGGGCCAAAATGGCCGACCCAAGTTTTACATAGGGGTATATAGGGAAACCTTTTAAAATCTTCTTTTCAAGTACTTCAAAGCTATGATTAGTGATATTTATATGGAATCATCCTCAGGTAGTGTAGATTCTAGTTTGTTCAAATGATGAACGCCTGGAAGGGGGGGGGGAGTAAATTCAAGCCCGATGTGCTCAGGTGAGCGCTGTGGCCCCTGGGCCTCTTGTTGAAGGATGCCAAAAGAAGGCAAATGCTGTCAACAAATGCAAAAATATTTTCAAAGTCAGTATTACAGAGTACAGCTTCGGGGATAAATATTGAGTAAAATTGTTGAAGGTACCCATTCTCTAAAAGTTTGACATGCAAATTTATTCTGTCTGAAATCTTATATTGATTAGTGATTTTTAAGAACAGTCAAATAGAGTTGATGAAGTGTGATTGACTAGTTTTAAGCATTGAATTATTTTGGTTCTATCAATAATCTTTTAACACATAGTATCTATCACAACAAAATTATTACAATACAGTATTTACCATTAGAGCTACCAGTGATGACAGTTTACACTGTGCATAATACTGTTGATGATCATACAGTTTCAGCTTTGTCTGAGAGTAGCTCACTGATGAAATATATGACAAATATCTGTATATTATGGGAGAATTCAAGCAGACTGTCTAGAATGTAAATCCAGAGGGGAAAAAATTAGACCTTTTTTTATTCAGTTCTGGCATTATTTAGCTAACCATTCTGGCTGTTCCAGCATTTTTCCACAAGTCTGCTTTTGACAAGCTGCATTTCCCATTCCACTCATCTTTCTATCTGTCCCTCTACTAGATTCTTCATATGTAGGTCAATTTTTTCACACTGAGTGAGTTGATCTAGAACTAGTTTATGGAGAAATGTGTATTGTGGGATGCAAACCCAAAAATAGTTTTGTTGACATCTTTTTGATAATTGTTCAGTCAAATTTGCAACATTGAAGATCTTGTACAAGATAAGGCTTAAAATCATCAGAGGAATATTAGAAATAGTGTACATTGAGTGTGACTTCAGTTTAAATTCTATAACCATTGTCTGGATCATGTAAAATTTAGTGAGACATAAAATCATATTTACATTTCCAATGTCTTTGTCCGATATAAAATTACAAATAGTTAATGTACTTTATTTCTTCATGAATGCACTGGTTCATCGATAGGCGCGGTTAAAAAAAATCATGTGCAGGGTGGGACAAATGTAGAGACAGATGCGGGGCTTAGAGCACGTGGGTTGGCGGAATTAAGAGCATGTAAATATATGGAATAACTGTCATATTTTTTGATTTCATGACGATGATCTATCAATTGGCTTGCATGATAATTTTATGCATAAACGCCTTCGGAGTATATGCAAAATATCACGCAAGCCAATCGATTGATCACATCATGAAATCGAAAAATTAGACAGTTATTCCTTAAATTAATCTTTATTCATTGGGTGTATCATCAGGCATGATTTATCATTGATCTTATGTAATATCTGATGACCTTTTTTTTTCTTGACAATATTAGTACATTTTTCAGGTGCAGTTTATTTTCATGTATCCAATATTTTTGCTCAAATACATAAATGCTTGAGAATAAATTTTACACAAAGATAAAGTATTTTGTTTCTGTTATAGGTGAAGACCATCAGGAAGAAGATGGTTGACATCATTACAAAGGAAGTGACGTCCAATGACATGAAGGAAGTCGTCAACAAACTGTGAGTGGAATTTTTTTTAATTTCTTTTCTAGGTCAGATTGTGCATTGATCAGATTATTATGATTATTAGGGCCCTGCTATGAGGATGATGTATAGTGATCAGTCTGTCTGTCCAATTTTATTTGTACTTTTGCATTTCCTCTCTCTTTTGCCATTAATTAAGACTTGAAACTTTACCCATAGAGTGCCCATGGGTAGAGGGTCAGTAGTAACCTTGATACAATTTTCTAGATTAAAGATCAAGGTCACAGAACCTCTCTGTGTAAATTCCTGACAAAATAAAAAGGAATTAGACTCGTACTACATGTAAAGAACATTCAGGGGTACCAAAGAGGATGTGTAGTGACCTTGAACAATTTTCTGGATTAAAGGTTAAGATCTGATCATGAAATCTTCGCTAAAAAGAAAAAAGCTGTATGTTGAGGCCACAGCATATTTTTCTCTCCCTATGGCCCAGTCAGTGGGTTGAAGGTATGCCTTGACCTTGAATTAACTTTTTAGATGAAAGTTCAGGGACAGAAAAACCTTTGTATAAAATCCTTGTACAGAGCATACTATCCCTATCTTTGGCCTTACCTGGCCCAAACTTCACCCATTGCTTGCACAAGGGTAAAAGGTGCACAGTTACCTTGAACTTATTTTCTGAATCAGATGTCAAGATCAGAGACCTTTAAATACTATATGAAGGAATATCTCTCTCCTGTATGACTCGTACTTCACCCATAGAATGTTGATGGGATTAATTTTCAAGATAGAGGGTCAATTATTTTTGAAAATCCTTGTGTGGTACAAATTTTCTCACCCTTGGCCCTTTACTTGAAGAGTGCCCTTAGATAGGTAGACTTTCATTCATATATCCTTTGCTAAAAGCAGGGTCCTTTGACTATAGTTACCTGAGTTGCTGAAAGTTACAAACTTAACCCCTTCCATGGCAAAGATTTTAAGCATTTCTAGACAAATTGATATTAAGATTTCAATGCATTTTTTGGAGTATTTTTTGTAATTTTTGTATATACCAAAGTATATATATTCTGAAAGCAGGTATTGTTTAGTTTCCGAAAATGATTATATAAGTATAATTTCAGTTGCCATGGCAATGAAATACACAATAATCATGCTTGAATTTCCATTTATTCAAGAATTAGTTTCATTTTTGTTTTTCTTTGCTCAGTTAAATATATTTAAAAATATCTTATTGTTGTGTTAAAAATTATGAGTATGTTGTACATTTTTTTTAAATTTAATTTAAAGTATTTTAGAGAAATGGGGGTAGGGTTGGTAGGTTCATGTATATAATCACCAGAATTCAGCATTTTTACATATTAGATGTTATCACCGCATTGATTTCATTAATCGCAAAATCGCTCGAATAATGCACAAAGTTTAAGTCAAGCTAGCAAAATACTGGTACAATGAATAAAAAAAATTTCTGTATATTATTTTTTCGTAATTATTATCTCTTTCTAACGGTGCAAGAATTATTCTGATATTTGCAGTATTAACGAAGTTATGAATGTTTGAACACAATAAACTCGTTTTTCAAGTAAGATGCGTAGAAATGCGTATATGCCATGGAAGGGGTTAAATACAAGTTGTATTTATTGCTTAATGCTTAAAAACCTTTTTATAAAGAATTTATTGTTATAAATGGATCTCACCAAGCATTCATTTTGTATGAGACTTTGTTTTATTTATAATCTTTGTTGATGTGAACTTTATAGTATTTTGATGACCTGTTCTCTTTTTGCAGTATTCCCGACAGCATTGGAAAGGACATTGAAAAAGCCTGCCAAGGAATTTATCCCCTTCACGACGTTTTCATTCGTAAAGTTAAAGTGCTGAAGAAACCTAAATTTGACATCGGTAAACTGATGGAGTTACACGGAGAGGGCGGAAGTAAAACCGTCATCACCGACTCCGGCGAGACCGTGGCGCGGCCTGAGGGATATGAACCTCCCGTCTTACAATCTGTGTAAACTGCCATGGTGAAAAAAAAACTGTAATAAAAAATGTACAGAAATAACGGGTTCTTGTTCTGAACTACAAAGATTGATACAGGGGGTAGTTGTCACACAGGTGTATGTGTAGAAGGCAGATATATATGTATTCCTGAGAAGCTTAACCCAGTGGTGCATATGTTAACTCTATAGTTTTATCTATATGTCGTGTAATTTGTCTCGTATAGATCTGCACACCACTTCTTCTTTGCCACAGTACACACTTTTATATCTGGAATTATTTGATAAATAAGAGTACCTTTAACAGGTCGAGTACACTACCTTATATGGAAGGCAATTTTTGTCACACCCGATCTCTAATCAATTGAATGAGTCCCAAAACATGATGGTCTACTACTTGGTTAGAATTCAATAGCAACATGTGGTTTTATTAGCTCACCTGAGACGAAGGCTCAAGTGAGCTTTTCTGATCACATTTTGTCCGGTGTCTGTCTGTCTGTCTGTAAACTTTTCACATTTTCGACTTCTTCTCAAGAGCCGCTTGGCCAATTTCAACCAAACTTGCCACAAAGCATCCTTGGGTGAAAGGGATTCAAGTTTGTTCAAATGAAGGGCCACACCCTCATTCAAGGGGAGATAATTGGGAATTAATGAAAATTTGGTGGTATGTTTTAAAAATCTTCTTCTCAAGAACCACTGTGCCAGGAAAGATGAAACTTATTGGAAACATCCTCTGGTAGTGTATATTCAGGTTTGCTCAAATCATGACCCCTGGGGATAGGACGGGGCCACAATGGTCAACCAAAGTTTTACATAGAAATATATAGGAAAATTCTTTAAAAATCTTCTTATCAAGAATAACAAAGCCATAATTGATCATATTTATATGGAAGCATCCTCAGGTAGTGTAGATTCAAGTTTGTTCACATCATGATCCCCGGGGGTAGGGCGGGGCCACAATGGCTGACCTAAGTTTTACATAGAAATACGTAGGAATATTTTTTAAAAATCTTGTTCTCAAGAATAACAAAGCCATGATTTATCATATTTATGTGGAAGCATCCTCAGGCAGTGTAGATTCAAGTTTCTTCAAATCATGACCCCCAGGGGTAATTTTTACTAGAAATAAATAAAAATTCTTCTAAAAATCTTCAAGAATAGCAAAGCCGTAATTTATCATATTTATATGGAAGCATCCTCAGGTAGTGTAGATTCAAGTTTGTTCAAATCATGACCCCCAGGGGTAGGGCGGGGCCACAACGGCTGACCTCAGTTTTACATAGAAATACATAGGAAAATTCTTTAAAAATCTTGTTCTCAAGAATAGCAAAGCCATGATTGGTCATGGGACTACTTTTGTATTTAAACTTTTCAATAATAAACCAATTTCTACTTTTTCATAGGCACAGTGCTCAGGTGAATGATGTGGCCCATGGGCCTCTTGTTTATTAAAGAATATTTTATTCACAGATGCAAAAGTGAATAGGATTGGGCAGCAGGCTCAGCCTATTTTAGCCTATTGAATATTTACTTTGTCCCCCCCAAAAAAACCACAGAGCTTCTCTTTTTATCAGGCCAAAATTGAAAGATATTCCAAGGACAGTGCTCCACGCTCACATTTAATATTGGAGTTTGTTTTAGATGATAATTAGTTGCTTCAGAAACCATACATACGCTTTGACGTTTGCATATACATTGCACATACAAGTATATTGTGTGAAATAAAAACTCTCAATGCTTTATCGAGAGGAGAGCACCTAGGTCTCTTTGAACAATGGTTAAGGCTGATGTATAACATGTATAAGCTGATATAAGGCTACATAAAGCAAATATTGTAAATATGAGCAAAGAAATGAATGATTATACATCAAACTCTATCATAAATCTCAGAAAAAAAATTGAAAAGGAATTTCCAAGGGATAATTCAAACTGCCCTTTATTTTTCAACACAACTTAGTACTTGTAGTAGCCAATAATGCTTTGTGACTCGTTCATCATTGAGTAAACAGGTAGCCAATTTACATACCAATTTATGCTGCCATCAGAAAATTTAGTGGTCTTGACCTGTTTAAGGTCTAAGGCCCTAAAAAAGTTTATCATTTGCAGTAACTCAACCGACCCTTTCAATTACTGCCAGGTGGATTATTTTCATCCTCCTCTGATCAATCAGCTGTCAGATGCAAATTAGTATTTTTAATTGCAGCTTTATTTGAGAACACAGAAATGTCCCATTATTTAGAAGCATTCAGAACGATTCTTTGATTTATTGACTGTGTATTGGGGCAACATTCTTTGATTTGTGCTTAGTCACTATCTGACTCGGATCAATTTGCCAGACAAAACTGTCCTCTTGTTTCTTCATGGTATTAAAGCGGCTATAAAGCATGAAATTTAAGATTATACATGTTTTTGATTACTTTTATTTAACTACAGCAAACTGTAAAATAACAATATATTTTAACAAATCCCTGATAAGTACAATATCATTGTTATCAAGTATAAGATGCTTACATTTATAATAATTTAAAACAAAATATAAATTAAATAGATTGCAACCTCCCATATGTAAACTGGGACTCAATTAGTGTACAAAAGTTCAAGTGCTTAAAAAAAACAATTAACCAAACAGCTTTATAAAATCTTCATTGTAAGAGGAAAATTGAATTCACTATTAACTTCAGATTTTTTGATTTTTAATGCAAAGTTGATGTCAAGACAGTGTTCATGAGGAAACAACACTTTCTTTATAAAACATTTTGAAATCCTTAATAAGACAACAATCATAAATGTAAACATAACTTAATAGACAAAGGGAAATAACGTAAAGAAGACAAACTGGTAGACTCAATATTCTTTGAAAATCAAATTGGACAACAAAAAGTAAAAAATGCATATATCTACAAACCAAATTATCATAAAAATTAAATCCTGCAGCTAACTGTACAGATTGCAACAAAGAAACTGAATAAATTAAAATGATTAACACTATGCACCACAACAAAGAAACTAGTAATATTAATCTATATTCTATAATGAACCACAACATAATATTCAAATTATTCAGGATAACAGAATTTGCTACAAATTGGGGAATAATTAAAACTTGACATGCACCTGGTAGTATTTTGATATTCTTCATAGTAATCCATGTACAGTAAATCCTTATTATCTTGAAATCATCATACCCAAGATATAATTTTGAGATACTGTCGGATTCAAGAATGCAAGCCTAAAAGACAGAAAAAAGTCATCCACCCAGATGTCTAAGATTATCAGTAATTTCAAAATAACGAAGTTTAACTGTACATATATACCGGGGTTTAATTGGTAGTGCAGTGATTGATTGGATGATCACCAGAGGTTTTGTTTTTTATCGTGGAACATTTAAAGAGCAGTACTGATATATGCAGTGTATTGATTACACAGTGCATTATAGGTTCACATGCTGCATATTGATTCAAAGGGTGTATCATGTTCTTCCAAAATTATGTAACACCTCATTACAGTATCGTTAACTGGAAGCTAGGATTTTTTCCAGCCTAAAATACCATAACACCTATATAATGTAATGTCATTAAAATGCAGCTCATTCCACTACAAGTATTTCTTTTCGACATTAGTATACAAGGTCTGGTTTTCAAGTCTAAATTTTTGGTTTGTTTTAGTTGACCTATCGGATTACACTATATAATACAGCGCATGAAAGACACTCCTTGATTGTCATGAGTCTATATTATAATACCATCACATATGGTCAAATAAATAATACCAAATTTTATAGTAATACTGCACAAAAATACCCAAAGCATCCACATGATTTTATGCCATATAATCTAACACCATAGTTATACATGTAAATACATGATCAATATAAATATCGTAAGATGCCCATGAATTTCCACCTTGATACAGTTAATAACTTGGAGAATAAAAAGGACCAATACCATGTAGTAAAATGACACGTCATTAAATAAGTCAGACTGGCACTGGTTTTAGAATGACAGCCATAATTTTGGAGTCGGCAAAATTATCCACATTGATGTTCAAGGCCAGATGGTTACCACGGGAACAGGTGTAAGTGGGGACTTGCTCCACTTGAATGACATTTTCCTCTTCATCGAACACGATAACAGCTGCCTGGACCCTCGCCTCTCCATTCACCGTCGCTGAATCGTGGCAGAAGATCTGGAGTGTCCAGTTGTCCCCATTTTTTCGATACGTGATTTTCCACTCTCCTTCTCGTTTATCTGTTGGTACTGGTCCTGCGTAAGTCCTCACATCCACCTGAATTCCAAAGCGTAGCGTGTTTTGCATTCTAACAGTATCCACTGCCAAGTCCGTGTAATTTCTCGGCAAGTAAAATGGATCACTGAAGGAGATATTTAGCTCTGTCTGGGTAGGACACAAGGATCGGAATCTGTAGGCTTTTCCAACCAGAGCAAGAATTAGGTCCTTACACTCTTCATTCTCCGATATCGCAGAGTTTTCTATCTCGTATAACTGATTGACCATCATCTGAGGAAACCGAATCAAGGGGAGCAACTTTGATGCGTTCTCTTTCAGTTGTGGGAGGTTTGCCTCATGGTTTAACCAGGTGAGGAGTGAATTAAACAGCACATACTCATTGGGAATGACCAGTTCTGAGTTCTTCAGCATGTCAAACACGAAATCAAAATCCATGGACTTCCATTCCTCAAGTTTCAGTAAGTTGTCGGAGTTCCAGGCTATTGTTTTTGCACACTGATCAATCAAGTCTGTCAGTCCTAGAGCCTTTGACCAGGGATACCACTGCACAGCGTTTTTAATTTCTGGAGATCGGGCATACTCCACCATGTAATTGGTGCACAGTCGTTTTAGGGAGGTGACATTATATTTGTCTGCCAAGCACAAAATCCCTACAGCTGTTTCCACAGTAACTGCAACTTCAGCTGTATATAGAAATCTCAGGAACTTTTCAAACACAGGTTGGCACTCTTTTGTTTCGCTGAGTTCGATTTCCTTCATGTTTTCCTGAGACCAGCGACTCTCGTAGAGCATGGTTCGAAACACATCACTAGACTTTGCCAAGACAAATTTGTGAGCAAAGAAAATGCTCTCTCCAACCTTTAGTTGTACGTCACTCAGTGCCTCCTGGTTAAAGAACTGTGACACATTGTGAATGAAGTTGACCTCATCCCGCAGCACGTCCCCATCCACAGGAAGATCCATATTCTCCTCCATCTTCTGAAAAAAGCAACAAAAAATATTAATAAGCTGGGAAAATATTAACTTACTCAATCAAACTGTTATATTGAGGGATACTTTTATAGCCACTAACCAAAAGGTTTGAGGTCATACAAAATGAAATTTAGAATATTATTTTATTTCCCTTCATTTGCTATATCTGTTTTAGTCAAAGTTAAACCATGACAGTATTGAGATCTACCAGATGGCTTGGCTGTCACATTATTGTTAATCCCTTTTAAGTTTAATTAGTTAATCTCTTAAGTCAATTAAGTTGCCTAATTATCTATACCTGAGGCACGACAGGTGTGACAACAATTATCACTTTACCTGTCCATGTCACCTATTCTTTCATTGACAAGACAATTTGAGTAAATCATATTAATAATTTAGATAAACTCAAAAGTAATTATATATGTATATGTAAAATGCTTAAGAAAGCAGTCCAGGTGAGAGTCAGTGACAGTAAGAGCTGGCCAGAGTTAGAGATAGATCGAACGCATGTTAGCTAGAGTTAGGAAGATGTTAAAATCTACTATTAATTCTGTGTCTAAACCGCTATGCTGGTTATTTAATAAGTCGCTGGCAGAAAATATATTTCCAGATAAATGGAAAATCGCTCATGTACTACCGTTGTTTAAAAAAGAAGATCCTTCAGTAGCTACTAATTATAGACCGGTATCATTGTTGAGCTGTGTTAGCAAAATTATGGAACGAATTGTTTTTAAACATGTGTACAATTACTTTCATCAGAATAATTTATTCTACAAATTTCAAGCAGGCTTTTTGCCAGGTCACTCAACCGTTTACCAACTACTTGAAACTTATCACACTATAATTAAGAATATCGACGAAGGAAAATTTTGTTGCATGGTATTTTGTGATATATGGCATAAGGGTTTACTTTTTAAATTAAAAACTTATGGATTATGTGGAAATATTCTTACCTGGATAGAGAGTTATCTATGTAATAGAAGACAGAAAGTTACGTACAAAGATATTTTTTCGTCTAACAGAAACATTAACGCTGGTGTACCACAAGGATCTGTTCTTGGTCCTTTACTTTCTTTGATTTATGTGAATGATGTATCAGAAAACATGATTTCATTGTGTAGATTGTTTGCAGATGACAACTCGTTGCAAAGTTCCTCTTATAATGTTGCAACTATTGAATATACTTTAAATCATGATTTAGATATTCTTGACAAGTGGTCTTCCAAATGGCTTATGAAATTTAACCCATCTAAAACGAAAGCATTATTCTTTACATTAAAATCCAATTATTATCTCCCAAAATTACAATTTCAACGATGTAATCTAGAATACATAACCTCTCATAAGCATTTGGGTTTACTTTTGAGCCAAAATCTTAATTGGTCTGATCATATAGACAATATAGTTAAACAGGCTTACCAAAGACTAGGTCTTTTAAGAAAGCTGAAATACAATATCGGTAGAAAAACTTTATCTAAAATGTACATAACATTCATTAGACCGCTACTTGAATATTGTTCTATAGTTTGGGACGGGTGTTCTTTACAAGATGTTGAACGATTAGAAATGGTACAGCTTTATGCTGCAAGAATTATTACAGGGTTACCAATTATCGCTTCAAGAGATGCATTATATTTAGAAACAGGATGGGAACCTCTTGCAGATAGGCGAAAAGTAGCAAAACTTAATACTATGTACAAGGTACATCACAACTTAGTGCCCGATTATTTAAAAAGTATTTTTCCCGCAACAAGACGTAATGAATCAAAGTACGATACACGCAATAGAGAGGACTACACTATTCCTAGATGTAGACTTGAAATATTCAAGAAATCTTTTGTTCCTGATACAATAAACCAATGGAATAGTCTGAGTATCACCACTAGAAACAGCATATCTTTTAGCAGCTTTAAAAATAACATACATAAAAAACCAGCAGACCCCCCTTCTTATTTCTCCCATGGTAATAGACGACTTAATATCATACATACTAAACTACGACACAATTGCATTTTAAATTATGATCTTTATAGAAGAAACATTATCGAGAGTCCTAACTGTTCATGTGGTACACCAGAAGACCCATATCATTTTTTCTTTGTCTGCAATAAGTACCAATATGCTAGAGAAAAGCTATTCAGAGATTTACTGTGTCTTACAAAACCAAATATCAAATTGAACATCATTGATTGTCATTTACTTCTGTGGGGAGATGAGTCACAAAATGTAGAAATCAATAAATATATTTTTCAGTCAGTTCATAAATTTATAAGAGATTCTGGTAGATTTAATTAACTATTACTGCCTAACACTTACACTCTATATATCTATATAATTATATATTTATCATAATTATGTAACAAATGTATGTTTCAATTTAACAAACTTGTTTGTACATCAATTTCCTTTTCACTTATTTTCCCTATGTATATATATTGACAGTTGTATGGTGAGAACCTAGTAAGTTGTTAGAACTTGTGTTCAAACCATTTGTATAGTATTTATACAATAAAATATGTTCAAACCAGAGTTAGGACATGCAGCTAGCAGACCCAGTCATAGATGTGTATATATAATGTACATATTCCTGTAATAAAGACTGGAAAAGACATTTCCTACTCATGTCTTAATCCTTGAAGGTTTTATGTCAAGGACAGTAACCAAGTCTAATGGTTACTGTGTGACCAAGTGTTGTAGGGTGCACTACTTATTCCGGGTGGACCCCTACCCTCCCCGATGGCCGATCACACTTTACTGAAGTCTCCAATGAAAAGTCCAGTTGTAACCAAAATGTGTATTTATTTACATGTGCAACCAAATCACTACAGAAATAATGAACTAAAACAAATTAAATCACCCTCACATCAAGCACAGTTATATCATGCCTATTTTTATCAACAATATCACTCTATACAATTGCACATATAGTAGCTGAAAAGAGATTAACATCATTGAACTGAAAAATGCTTTTCATACCTCTGGGAACTTTTAATTCCACAGTTTGATCAGCTTTTTGTTATATCACCTGTACTGGTTTACCTTGATTTCTTACCTGTGATCAATCAGCTATATTATTTAAAACATGCTAAACATACTCATTTCTCCTACACACAATAGCATTCGCGTAATAGGCTGTCAAATGTTCTGTAATTAATAGAACTTCAAGGATTTCCTAAATTGTGCAAGATAGCTTTTACCAACGGAAACACAAATGCTATTTGGAATACACATGTAGTTACGTACACTCTCTAGAAAATTTCCAAAATACCTTTAATTACACAATACTTCCACTTTCATATACCTGGTTCAGCAAATATTTGTGTAATTAATGTTCTGTTTTTGTCTGATTCCTGACACTAATTCTTATCAGAGAGTTGAACTTTTACCTTAGATCATAGTGAGGGTAAAACACAGTAATAACTCCTTAGTCATGCATATTATTGCAGTATATCTTTGTATTCGAGTGTCATATTGATTCTAATTCCTATTCCTGACCTGTGTGACCAGTGTCCAGTCTAGGTCTTCCAATTAAATCAGCCACACATTGTCACCAGGCGATCAATTACCCATCACCGTGTCATATAACTCATTTCTCTGTCCGGAGCTTTTTTGGTAACTTAATACCTACTTTGAGTGGTCAGTCTACTTATAATTAGGCCCCTATCCACTAAGCTTTTTACCTTTCTACACTTGTTGTATATAACAGCTGAGAACTACCTTAGAGGAGTAAGGCGCCAGAGTGACCGAGTTGTCCACTTCCAGACTTGGTTCCTCGCGTGGAGGATCAGGATTAACTTGGTCTGGATTATCTCCCATTATATCATCACCACAGAACCAATACACAGTAGGCTCTCTGGCCGTGTGACAACCCACAAGTAAACACAGATTAATCCACTTCACTCACATAAATAAATAAACCGCGTGGTTATATGTGGCATAACCCACAGGTGATTTCTTTGTCCAGTAAACAAATCCAGTAAATAAACATCCCCTTCAGCCAAGATTAATGAGCTACAACTTTTATGTAGACAGGAGGTTAACGAGAACTGTAATTAATTTTCTGAATTAATTAAAATTTTTATACCACCAATGAAGTGTAAGGGAACCTGTCTATACACAGCTAAACTTGTGTCCATTCATATATATTGATACCACGCCTCATTAAATGAAATCCTGCACTTAATTCCAACACAAAGAAAAAAAAACATTTAAATAGATTATAATGTACACACACAAAGGTAAAAGTGGGTTGAATGACACCTTGGACGAGCAGGTAATTACACTGTAAAGGTGTCCTACATTATACACCTTCACCTGTCTTACTGTACAATTTACCTATATTCTTTGTCACAAAATTACTTATAATATTTAACTTAATAATATAAAAATTATTCTGACACTGACTAAGATTTAAAACTTACCCAAAAATTGTATTCTCTTTCACATTTACAGTGCACTTGCTTTATTCTCCCACAATTTATTTAAAGGCAGTATTCAAAAATACATTTAATTGGACATTTGTTGGTACCAATAGATGCAAAAGTATCAAATGTCTCATATAATACTGATTATGTAAATCCAGTTGTACAATTCTTTTACGTGAGGCTAAACTGAATTTTTCTATTAAATGTAAAACTTCTCACATTGCTGAAGTGGAAATTGGTAATCAATATTCATTTATTTAAAAATTGTTCATCAGATGTATTTTATAGGTAGAAAATGATCCCAAGTGTCATTTTTTCAAATCCATCTTTGAATTGACGAATTGATCTCCTTCACTGTAAAACATTAAAAGAAATCTGGCCTAAGTGTCTGAAATTTCTAGAAATAGTGGACTTGAAAATATTTTCTGAACCTGAAATTCCTAAATACGGTATACCTGGTAGTCAAAATGAACATTAGAGAATAAAAAAAATAAAAAATCAATAAAATTCATATTTTTCTTACCAACTTTTTTTTTCTTTTTATCTCTTTGATGCAGGACTTTCTGGGTGAGTTACTTTTGATGAAATACATGTACTATACTCCATGCTGGGGTGACTTAATTAAATGAAACACATTTGATTCTATCTCCTTCAGAAATCCTGATTATCTACCAGAACCTCCCTCCATACACTCACACAAAGGAGGATGGTAACATCTGCTAGTCATGTGATCAGTGATCCCGTCCCTGTTGATCTTCAGTCCTTTGTCCAACTCCTCTTCTGTTAAAGGCGAGGAGCTAAAATCATGAGAGCAATATTAGTCACCTCTCTGTGAGAAACAGTTTAAATGAAACCTAACAGGTATCCCTTTAAATTATCAGACAGTAGTATATAGGTGTAATTTCAACACTTTTTAAAAATTTTATTTTGATTGGATCATTGCCTTGTTCAAAATAAACAAAACTCTGAAGAATGAAAAAAACATAATTTATAAAAGGAATGAGTTACTGAACTTTAAATTAGCTATTACATTATTTAATCACACTGCAATGTTCTATTTTTCTGCTACAGTAAGAGAAGGTGAAAGTTCAGTAATATTTTTATGCCCCTAATTCGATTATTCAGGAGTAGATGATAGTTTTGCCCTGACTGCCCATCTATCTGTCTGTCTGTCTGTTTGTCCTCAAAAACTTTAATCTTGGATATAACTGGGTGGGGCTATGGTTTTCATATTTCACAGGTGTATTCCTGTGACAAGACCTTTCTTTACGTACCACCAAATTTGAACTTGTGACTTTGGAGTTTGACCCACTTTTACCAAAATCTTCTGAGCTTTAAGCTTGGCCATAATTTTTTAATAGCTTAGGCTAGGGCTTTCATTTTTCACATGTGTACTAGAACTCTCTGTAACAAGACTTAATTTTCAATGGGTGTGAAAAATTGGACCTTTTGACCTTAGAGAATGACCCATTTAAAAAAAAAATTAAACCTTGATCATAACTTTTGAACCATTAGTACATTATACTACATGTACTAGGGCTTTCATATTTCATAGGTATATGCCTTGTGATAAGACCTTCCTAGTATTTTCTTCAGGTTATATTAATGTTTCATCGCAATGATTCATGGTCATTATAGCATTATCCTTTATGTAAAAAATTTGAATTTTGATATTTATTCCTATGTATAGATTTGTTCCTTTGCTCTTAGACTGTCATCCCTAAGCCCCCTACCACCCCAACGCTTCCCAGATCCTCATTTGAGCAAATTTGAATCTTCATTACATAAGGATGCTTCCATATAAATATGACCTACATGTATCATGGCTTTCCTTTCCTTGAGAAGAGGATTTTTTTTAAAGATTTTCCATATATCTATTCTGTATAGTAAGTAAAATTTGGATCGATACAAGGCTTGGGAATAAAAAACACACAACTCCTTGAATCATACCCAACTACAAAGCATTGGAGATCCTATACATACCGTGGTATGTTTTTTCTAGCTTTTCATATTAAGGTTCCTACATTGTAAATGTGCATGAAAAACACCATAAAATACACAGGCATCGGAACAGGGAGGCTACGGAGGCTTAGCCGCCCCCCAACTTTTTTTCAAAGATAGACATAATATATAGACATTGAAAATTGGGGCTTACCCTTTTTTTGTTGGTTTAGCCCCCCTAGCCTTCGATACTTGATATCGCGATTACTTAACTTAGCGAAACTCTTTTGTGATGGAGGTAAGAAACGTTTGTCAGATAGGGGCAAATGTGCTATTGAATACAATGCAAGATTGATCATTGTAGAATATATGTGGACAGATAAGTAAAAAATCCTGGTGGAATACCTTGCTAAACAATCGCTGAACCAGCCTAATCAGTTTTTGAGAGGAGCTAATCCTAAAATGTTGAATTTTTTACAATATTTTTAACTATATAAGTGGACTCTTCTCATTAAATTTTAATTAGAAATAGTCACATTTTAAAGCTGATAAAATATTTTATTTAAAACTTTACTTCTTGGACAATCTACTACAGTGTATTTGGAGTTCAATCCTTGGCAATACATAGTACTTTCGGCATAAAATTGTTCGAATCAAAAAAACAAAGCATGTGCCAAAATATATTAAATTTAGAGCTTTCTGGACTCACTTGCAAAAGAGAGTTGCAATCCTCGCAATATTACATATTAGTCACGTACCCCATTGATTTTCAATTTGCTTCTGATGCCCAAGAAATATTTAATGTAATCATGTATGCATCTTTTTGATGCCATCTTGAATACTGTAAAATCACATATTTTCGTGGGGTCAAATTTTTGTGGTTTGAGGAAAAATGTTGGTTCATGGGGATTTGATTTCGTGGATGTAGAACATTTTTAGTAGTTGTCCATGTGAAAATTTACGTTTTGTGGTGGGCATAAATTCGTGGGTCTCTTTATACCTCGAAAACAATGAAAATTAGTGATTTCACAGTAAACTGTTTATTTCTTTTACTGCAGGTAAACTGGATTGAAGTATAATTCGTTTGCAAATTAGCTTCAAACTCTAAACCAAAACCTGAACCAGTTTAAGTACAATGTCAAATTCGCACTAACATTGGTTGAAATGAAATTTGGCCCAGCGGTTCCGGAGAAGGTAAAATCGTAATATGTTTAGAATATGGATGAAATTGATCAGTCTGGTATTGCCTATTTGTTTCGTACGATTGCGCATATCAGAAAGACAAGGCCAGTCTACTCTATTTGATCAGGAAATCTCATATGGCTCAGGTGAGATATTTTATAAACGTAATTTTTAAAAACAATCAGGGAATTCAAAACATCAGGAAAAAATATGAACATTTTTTTTATTTATACAGCTTTAAAAAAACATTACTTAAGGGAATAAAATATAGAAAACATACTTACTTAACTAACACAGAGATGTACAATCTCGTGCATTTGTTTATTTATGTGACATGCTTCAGTGACCAACACACGTGTGTAATAGTCTCCTGGCTAAAGTGGGACGTGGCAATATTATGAATATAACTGCCCTAGGTCGCTTTGACTATGAACTAAAACAGTTGATATTGAAGAACTCCAAGCAACGCAACAAGCGATGTGTTGACTTGACACTGTGCGCTCTTTGTCTGCACTGAGGTCTCGATCGGAAGTGATCCCGCAAAGTGAAAGTAGCCTAGACTTCGAAAGTTGCGTTATGCATGTGGATGCATACGTGGATTTTAGAAAATGATGCATAAATGTCACATTTCAAAGATGCGAGTTTAATTGCCTATAATCGCTTAAATCGTAGTGAATTCTTTAAAAGTCTACAGCCAGGTTTGTTATTTTTTCTCTCTAGAATGGGTTAAAGAAGGTGTGTGTGTAAGGGGGGGGCTAACTGTTCAAGGCAGTTCCTGTCGTTGTAATTTTCAAATTCCTGCAATTTTTTGTGTCTAACGCTTTCAGCGATATACTTGTATCAGAATGGTAATCTAGTTATATTACCTATAATCAGTTGGTTTCAATAATCTGTGTACATTACAACATTTTTTTTCCAGAATGCCTGTTTTACTCTGGTTACTATATGCTTTCCTCAGCTGTATAATTTTTCTGTTGCTGACTGTTTTACTTCTGAGATATTGGCTCACACACAAAAGGAAAACCTACAAAGCTTCTGTCAATGGCAAGAGTGTGGTTGGTTTCTTCCATCCTTACTGTAATGCTGGAGGGGGAGGGGAAAGAGTCCTCTGGGTGGCCATCAGGGCAATACAGAAAAAGTAAGTCATACAGACAGACAGGCAATCAAACAAGGCAGTACAGAAAAAGTAAGTCAGACAGACAGACAAGCAGTCAGGGCAATACAGAAAAAGTAATTAAGTCAGACCAACAGAGAGACAGACAGTCAGGGCAATACAGAAAATGTAAGTCATACAGACAGACAGGCTATCAGGACAGTTCATAAAAAGTAAGTCATACAGACAGGGCAATACAGAAAAAATAAGTCAGACTGACAGTCAGGGCAATAAAGAAGAAGTAAGTCAGACAGACAGATCAGGGAAATACAGGAAAAGTAAGTCATACAGACGAACCGATAGAGCAATACAGACAATGTTAGTCATACAGACAGACAGGCTGTTGGGAAATACAGAAAAAGTAAGTCAGACAGACAGGCAGTCAGGGCAATACAGAAAAAGTAAGCCATACAGACAGACAGGCAATCAGGGCAATACAGAAAAAGTAAGCCATACAGACAGACAGACAGTCAGGGCAATACAGAAAAAGTAAGTCAGACAAACAGAGACAGTCAGGGCAATACAGAAAAAGTCATACAGACAAACAAGCAGTCAGGGAAATACAGAAAAAGTAAGTCAGACAGACAGACAGACAGACAGTCAGGGCAATACAGGAAAAGTAAGTCAGACAGACAGGCAGGTAGTGAGCCTGAGGGTGATACAGAAAAAGTAAGTCAGACAGACAGACAAGCAGTCAGTGCAATTCAGAAAAAGTAAGTCATACAGACTGTTGTTCATCTTGTTAGGAAAAAAGTACTTGTATTACACAAGAACTCAATGTACTGAGTGTACTCTACCTAAATTTACAGAAGCTGTTAACATCTTTAAGTATTACAGGAAAATTGAAAAAATATTGTGAGAACAATTTTCATTGTAGAACTAAAATGTATTGTAAATGGGCAATGTTTGATTTGATTTGTCATACATAAAAAGAAAAAAAATCAGTTATCACTTTAGATGTAATTATGAAAAGCTGGTATTGTGGGAAAGGTGCACAGAGTGTGTGTGGTGTGTGAGGGTGTGTTTGTGAGTGTATTTTTGTTCTTTTGTATGTATGAAAATTTTCAAAAATAAAGCATTATAAAATTTTTTTTTTTTAAAAAGTCATACAGACTGTCAGGTAGTCAAGGCAATATAGAAAAAGTAAGTCATACAGACAGGCAAGCAGTCAGGGCAATACAGAAAATGTTAGTCATACAGACAGACAGGCAGTCAGGGCAATACAGAAAAATTAAGTCAGACAGACAGACAAGCAGTCAGGGCAATACAGAAAAAATAAGTCAGACAGACAGACAGACAAACAGACAGGTAGTCAGAGCAATACAGAAGAAGTAAGTCATGCAAACAGACTGGTCGCCAAGGCAATGCAGGATAAGAAAATCATACTTTTTATGAATATGTATACATATAAGAACTCAAAGCAATGATTGCAGATATATTTTGTTTCAAAAGGAAAGAAAAGAGGGAAATAATTCATATTTCAATTTTAATTTTATACCAGTTCTGAAATGTTAAAATATGTGAATTATATTCCCCCAGGTACCCCTCAGTTCATGTGGTGGTGTACACAGGAGACACTGTCGCCACTCCGGAGGAGATAATGCAGCGAGCTCGTCAGCGCTTTAACATCGTACTCCAGTGCCCCGTCACCTTTATATTCCTTACAAAGCGTAGGTGGGTGGAGGCTTACATGTACCCCTACCTGACCCTGCTGGGACAGAGTCTGGGGTCTGTACTGCTGGGGTGGGAGGCCATGTGGAAGTGTGTACCGGACATTTACATTGATAGTATGGGCTACGCCTTTACCTTCCCTTTATTCCGTTACCTAGGAAACTGTCGTGTGGGATGTTATGTTCACTATCCAACCATCAGTACAGATATGTTAGAGAAGGTGTCTAGTAGAAGGGAGGGGCACAATAACCCCTCCTTTATCACCAGGAGTTGGTTTCTCTCCTCGCTGAAGGTGCAGTACTATAAACTGTTCGCACTTCTGTATGGTTGGGCAGGAAGAAGGAGCCATGTGGCTATTGTGAACTCTACCTGGACATTTGGTCACATCAAACAATTGTGGAAGATGGAAGATAGGACACATATTGTGTATCCCCCCTGTGATATAAATGAATTTGTGAAAATACCACTTGATGGCAAGCGATCTAATTACATTTTGTCAATATCACAGTTCAGACCAGAGAAAGATCACCCATTACAAATTCGATCATTCCATAAATTCCTCTCGACGATTGCTGTGGATCAGAGACCTCTTTACAAATTGCTGTTGGTCGGCAGCTGTCGTAACCAAGGTGACAGAGAGAGAGTGGATGCACTTCAGAAGATGTGCACAGATCTGGATATCATGAAGAATGTGGAATTTAAGCTCAATGTCAGCTTTGATGACCTTAAATCTCTCATGTCTACCTCAGTGGTCGGCCTTCATACCATGTGGAACGAACACTTTGGAATAGGTAAATATATATTTGTAACTTTAAGAAAGGTGTAAACTTCATTGAAGAATACTGTATGCAGGGAAATTTTCGCCCCCGTTTAATTTTCGCCCCTTTCGCCCTCCTCACAAGTGGGCGAATTTAAAACGGGGCGAATTGAAAAAACACAGTATAAATTCTAAAACAGGATTGTGACTGGGCGAATTGAAAACGAGGCCAAATTGTTAGTAAGTGTAAAAGGACGAAAATAACAGGGGGCGAAAATAGTCCTGTATACAGTATTATGTACACAAAAATAACAATTACGCTGTATGTTCCATGGTCTGTTTTACATGGATAGAAAGAGCTTCAGTATTCTTTGACTTTCAGTCTTTCTTATAATAATCACTTCCTGCATACCAGCTATAAAAAGTTTCCATTCCGTTCTAGGTGTTGTGGAGTTGATGGCAGCAGGCTGTATTGTCCTGGCTCATGATTCAGGAGGACCTAAGCTGGACATTGTAGTACCTGTCAATGGTCAGCCCACAGGGTTCCTGGCCTCTGATGTGGACTCCTACGCAAGCTCCATGTCAAAAATTTTCAAATTGTCAGAGCAAGAAAGGACAGATATTCAACGCACTGCTAGAGTGTCAGTCCAGAAATTTTCAGACTCAGAATTTGAAAGTGGATTTTTAGATGTTTATGAAAATCTACTGACAAAAACTTAAAAAGAGGTTTCTATGTACAGCTGTATGTGTATTTAAATATAAAATATTATCATTCAGATTTTTTGTTTGTGCTTAAAGTGTTTGATATACATATTACATGAACATAAAGGAATGCATCTATCAAAATTCAAAAATGAAATGAAATCAATAGCATCCTCCTTTGTACAGGCAGTTTTTTTTTAAAAAGTTCATTTTCTCAGTATCTCTGGTACCATAGTAATATTCCTACAAGCACCATACTAATCTGGAGGGGGCAAACACCTTTGAGGGGAAGGAATGTGGTGGTCAGGCAAATGTAATAGCTGGTAAAGCCGAACCATATTATAAGCTGATAAATCATCTGTAAAGAGTTCAGGGGTCAAGTCCAAATCTGGGCTGGTCTGTCTGTTGACTTACAGTTCAAAGTCCTGCCAATTGCAATAGATTCAGCTGTGAAGATTTTAAAGGAAGAATGTGATGGTCAGACCAATTCAATGGCCAGTGGCCAGATAGCTCAGTTGGTAGAGCATTTAGCTGGAGTTTAAGGCTTAGTTCTGTAATGTCAGAGGAGAAAAATGTGACAGACAAGACTGGGATTCAAACCCCGGCTCCCTGAAATCTCCAGTCAGGTGCTCTACCATCTGAACTATCTGGCCACTGGCAATTCAACCTGTCTGACCACCACATTCCTCCCTCGATCCTTAAAGGTCTTCTAGGACACTGCCACTGAAGACAGCTAGCATCCCAGACTGGAGTTACCCCACTAAGCCCCTTGTCTGAAATATTTGACATTCTCCAGGCTTTTTTACGATTTTGATATTTGAAGTGCAAGGAAAATATCAGATATTTCGGACATCTACCCCCCCCCCCCTTCCCGAATCTCCCGTCATGTGCTCCACCTAGTACTACACATGCTATCTGACCACTAGGCCTACAGTTCAAACCTTATCTGTTCATTGTAGGCATTCAGTTTCACAGTTCTGCAAGGTCACCTTAGGAATTCTATTTTTTCTCTTCAGAATTCTCTGTTGCGTGTTTAATACACTTGGAAACGTGTTAATACTGTGTCACACACTTTTTAACACTGTTTAATTTATTCCGGGAATATATCAAATGCCCGTGTTACTTTTCTCTTTTATCGTGTACTTAAGATATCCGCTTAATTTTAAACGTGTGTGAATGTGAAGGTGCCCCCAATGATGAGGTATAATATGAATACATTTTTGTATCTCGTAACCAGCCTCTATAACCAGGCAGAGCGCATGCGCGCAACAAATTTACATCGAGTTCGGAAAACAGCAGAGAGGAAATTCGGAATATATAACGAAAACTAGTAATGCTATTCTCAGATGCAGAAATTTATGCATAATTCAATAAAATTTTATCTAAAAAGCCGAAGAATTAATAAGTCGACAGTGCAATTAGTTTTTATTTGTTTATTTAATCTTTTATTTATTTATTTATTTATTTATTTATTTATTTATTTATTTATTTATTTATTCATTTATTTATTATTTATTTATGAATACATTCTTTTCTTCATTAATTAATAATTCTAATGAGTAATCAATTTTTCTATATATTAATTAATCATTTATTCTTTTATTTAATTAATAAATTTATAGATTAATTTATTACTTATGTTTGAATTCATTTATATTCTAATTTGTTTGTTTATTTGTTTACTTACTTTATATTTTCTTCATTGTTTATTTATTTATCGGTGTTTTTCTTTATCTATTGGTTTATTTATTATTTCTGATAATTTAGTAAATGTTTGATTTACTAATAGAATAACTTATTTTATTAATTTATCATATTCATTCATTTTTATTATTATCTTTTAGAATTAATTAATTAATTTTCTTTTTATTTATTTATTTATTTTTTTACTCTCTCTCTCTCTCTCTCTCTCTCTCTCTCTCTCTCTCTCTCTCTCTCTCTCTCTCTCTCTCTATCTTCTCTCTCTCTCTCTCTCTCTCTCTCTCTCTCTCTCTCTCTCTCTCTCTCTCTCTCTCTCTCTCTCTCTCTCTCTCTCTCTCTCTCTCTCTCTCTCTCTCTCTCTCTCTCTCTCTCTCTCTCTCTCTCTCTCTCTCTCTCTCTCTCTCTCTCTCTCTCTCTCTCTCTCTCTCTCTCTCTCTCTCTCTCTCTCTCTCTCTCTCTCTCTCTCTCTCTCTCTCTCTCTCTCTCTCTCTCTCTCTCTCTCTCTCTCTCTCTCTCTCTCTCTCTCTCTCTCTCTTTTGATATAGACAGGTTCTGTTTAAGTATTGCTAGGGCTTATGTTCCCATCACCAAGGTTTGTATACCCATCACCAGGGTTAATAAATCCATCATCAAGGTCCATATTATCTATCACCAGGGTCTGTATGTACCCATCACCATTGTCTATATACACATCACCAGGGTCTATATACCCATCACCAGGGTCTGTATACCCATCACCAGGGTCTGTATACCCATCACCAGGGTTTATATACCCATCACCAAGGTCTATATACCCATCACCAGAGTCTGTATACCCATCACCAGGGTCTGTATTCACATCACCAGGGTCCATATTATTTATCACCAGGGTTTATATACCCATCACCAGGGTCTGTATACCCATCTACAGGGTCTATATACCCATCACCAGGGTCTGTATACTCATCACCAGGGTCTGTATACCCACCACCAGGGTTTATATACCCATCACCAAGGTCTATATACCCATCACCAGGGTCTGTATACCCATCACCAGGGTCTGTATACCCATCACCAGGGTCTGTATACCCATCACCAGGGTCTGTATACCCATCACCAAGGTCTGTATTCACATCACCAGGGTCCATATTATTTATCACCAGGGTTTATATACCCATCACCAGGGTCTATACACCCATCACCAGGGTCTGTATACCCATCACCAGGGTCTATATACCCATCACCAGGGTCTGTATACACATCACCAGGGTCTATATACCCATCACCAGGGTCTGTATACCCATCACCAGGGTCTATATACCCATCACCAGGGTCTGTATACCCATCACCAGGGTCTATATACACATCACCAGGGTCTATATACCCATCACCAGGGTCTGTATACCCATCACCAAGGTCTATATACCCATCACCAGGGTCTACATACCCATCACCAGGGTCTATATTATCTATCACCAGGGTCTGTATACACATCACCAGGGTCTATATACCCATCACCAGGGTTTGTATACACATCACCAGGGTCTGTATACCCATCACCAGGGTCTTAATATCCATCACCAGGGTTTATATACCCATCACCAGGGTCTATATACCCATCACCAGGGTCTTCATACCCATCACCAGGATTTTTAATACTCATGACCAGGGTCTTCATACCCACTCTACAGGTTCTATATATATACCCATCACCAATTAGTGACTGTATCACGAAGGTTATGTTTATCACCAAGTGCTTGTTTGTATCACCTTGGATCTATTAGTCACCAAGGGTCAATGCATTACCAAGGGTCTGTGTGTCACTAAGGGTCAATGTATCACCAAGGGTCTGTGTATTACCAGGGGTCTATGTATAACCAAGGGTCTGAGGGTCTATGTATCACCTTGGGTCTGTGTATCACCTAGGGTTTGTGTATCACAAAGGGTTTGTGTATCACTTAACGTATTTGTCTCACCAAGGATCTGTTCATCACTAAGGGTTTTCACCTAGGGTCTATGTATCACTTTGGGTCTATATATAACCAAGGGTCTATGTATCATCATTGGTCTATGTATCACCGAGGGTCTGTGCATCACAAAGGGTCTGTTTATCTCCAATGGCCTTTGTATCACCAAGGGTCTATGTATCACCTAGGATCTGTGTATCACCTTGGGTCTGTGTATCACCTAGGGTCTGTGTATCACAAAGGGTTTGTGTATCACCTGACGTCTTTGTATAAAAAAGGATCTGTGTATCACCAAGGGTTTTCACCTAGGGTCTATGTATCACCTTGGGTCTATATATCACCAAGAGTCTGTGTATCACCAAGGGTTTGTGTACTTTTGTCCATCAGCAATGATCATTAACCTATCAAAATAGTGTGTATACTTATTACACAAGTCTGAAAAACCATATTAAGCATTTTTCCTCTTGCGGGGTCGAAGTACCTTATTTTCTGTAGGATGTTCAACATTTTTTGCATTATAAAAATGAAATCTAATTACACGTACTTTTAAGGGTGTCTTTGGGTGTGTTCACTTACAAGATTAACATCTTGTAGAGAAGGTCTGATCGAATTGTAAAATGAACTATAATGATTGTCTTGAGATTAAAATTTCTTGATCTAAAGTTATTATTTTATGTTGTCATTATAGCATACCTTTTTTTTTTTTTATTTTGTAGTTGAATCCTGTCAAGGAGGAAGCAAAGGACATTGAACTTTATATAGATAGACAAAGATTTTTTATTTATGTGGAAATATTTTGACATTGAAAATTTTGGTCAATGACTCAATATGTATCTTGAATCATCTATTTCATAAATGGATAGAAATGATAAAATTCCATCATGTTGTTCATTTGTTCCACAGAAAATATGAACATATACATCTCTTCATAATTAATGAATAAAGTGTACAATGGTAGAAATCCTCATTAAAGTAGATCTACCAACACAAAGTTCAAATTTCATTTGTGTTCGATGTAGAGGTTTATGACAGTAGAACAAAAGTGCCAAAATAGATGCATTCTACAAATTCTGAATAATGACATTTTGTCAAACAGAAAACCAAAGTGTAGTTTTGCTTCTTGGAAATGATATGCTGTGTCTGTAATTTTTGAATGGGATGCAGTCGTCTATGGCAAAGTTCATTTGTCAAATCTTTTCACATGAAGATGTAAAAGACCTGTCGCATCAAATGCAAAGCTTTGGCCAAGATCAAAGTGCAAAATAATTTGGACTCCTAATAGTTTTGTCAGGGGCATTACACGGGTGAATTATGCTTTGATCAGGGTACTAGTAATTCTTAGCCTGCCTTGTTGCTGAAAGAACAATTGCTGGCTATTGTCAGGTTCTTCTGAGACAGGAAAGGGTTGACACCGGCCACAATCGCCTAATTAAAATTACGTATAAAATTGTTATCCTTACCCTTAGCCGCTTTTGATTTACAATAAGTGTTTGAAAATTAAATATTATCATAAGATAAAAAAATTAAGTATTCATAAACGGTTTGTAATATAGATAATTCATATGTTGAATATGAGAGTCCGATCTTCTGAAAAGTATAGGGGGTCGACCTTTCAATGAATATGTTCAAAAGTTAAATGATGCGTTTAGATAACAGGGGGAAGGGGGCAACACCCCCCCCCCCCCCTTGTTACGTGCCTTGTCAATACGTTAAGTGCCTCTTAACATCTATGTGAAACTTACACATAAATATTTCATGTTACTTTTTATAAATGCAGGTAAGGAGGTTTTTGTTATAAATATAACTCATTTATGAACGAGTGATATCTGAATTATTAAAATTTTATTTCCATCAAATGTCCTGAATATTCAACTATTATTCGTTTAAAGTAAATGAATAGTCGACTAAGGTGTAAATAAATATTTTGTTAAAAAAAATGTCTCAAATCATCCAAAAGATTAATAGATTGATTGATTGTATACTGTTTAACGTCCCTCTCCAGAATATTTCACTGATATGAGGACGTCACCATTGCCGGTGAAGGGCTGCAAATTTAGGTCTCTGCTCGACACTTACGGCCTTTGAGCAGGGAGGGATCTTTATCTTGCCACACCTGCTGTGACACGGGGCCTCGGTTTATACGGTCTCATCCGAAGGACCGCCCCATTTAGTCGTCTTTTACGACAAACAAGGGGTACTGAGGACCTATTCTAACCCGGATCCCCACGGGAATATCCAAAAGAGGAATCAAAATACATCATGAGGAATCAAATATATCATGATTCACATTAACAATGAAGAGATATTTCCACAATCCAGATAAATAAACTCTTTGACCATCGTTTTAAGTTAATTTGAATGTCCTTTGCATCCTCTTTAACAGGCTTACACTACACAAAAAAAGTAAATAAGATCAATATTAGAATCAAGAAATTTTAATCATGAGAAAATCAATATACATGTTTTTCTTTATACAATTCGATCATGCCTCCTCTACAAGAGGTGAACTTTACTAAACACATCGAGAAACCTTCTTAATATTGGATTTCATTTTAATAATGCAGATTATGTAAGACCCCATATAGGCCTACAAAATAATGCAACAAAACCCTGCAAGAATAAAAATTTCCTTGATATGGCTATTCAGACATATGTAATAAACATGCACACTCTTATGAAAGGTATTCAAACCCTGCTGATGAACAAAGGTGCACAGACCCTCAATAATACACAAATCCTTGGTGATACACATATCCTTAGTGATACAGATCCTTGTTGATAAAGACCCTAGGTGATACATAGACCCTTGATGACACATAGACCACCAGTTATACACAGCCCCTACGTGATACATAGACCTTTGGTGATCCACAGACCTAGTTGATACGCAGACCCTAAGTGATACAATATATACCCTTGGTGATACACAGACCCTCAATGATACACAAACCCTTGGTGATATACATATCCTTGGTAATATAGACCCTTAGTGACATACATACCCTAAGTAAACTTATCCTTGTTGATACAGACTCTAGGTGATATATACATTCTTGGTGATACATAGACAACTGGTGATACACAAGCCCTTGGTGATACACAGACCTTTGGTGATACAAAGACCACTGGTGATAGACAGACCCTAACTGATACACATACTCTTGGTGATACATAGAACCTAGTTGATACACCGTCACTTTG
Organism: Saccostrea cuccullata; assembly: GCF_032062105.1. Taxonomy (NCBI): domain Eukaryota; kingdom Metazoa; phylum Mollusca; class Bivalvia; order Ostreida; family Ostreidae; genus Saccostrea; species Saccostrea cuccullata. The sequence continues at coordinate 211,986 of NW_026928692.1, read as the reverse complement.
TGATACACACACCCTGGGTAATACACATTCCCTTGGTGATAAAAAGACCCTTGACGACACATAGACCACTGGTGATACATAGACACTTTGTGATACATTGACCCCTGGTAGAACACAGAACCTTTACGATACACATATCCTTGGTGATACACATAATCTTGGTGATACACATAATCATGGTGATACATAGACCCTTGGCGATACATTTACCCTTGTCGATACAGACCCTAGGTGATTATTAATAGGCCCTTTGTGATACATATACAGTACCCCTGATGATAGAAACTCTTGTTGAAACACAGACCCCTGGTTATTGACAGACACTTTATGATGCACATACCCTTGGTAATAACTATACCCTTGGTGATACATAGTCCCTTATGGATACATAGACAGTTGGTGATAGACACCTTTGGTGGTAGTACACAGACCTTTAATGATACACATACCCTTGGTGATACCGTAATATTAGTTATACACAAGACCTTGTGATAAAGACCCTGAGAGATACATAGTATACCCTGGTGATGGGTATAAAGACCCTAGTGATGGGTCTACAAACCCTAGTGATGGGTATACAAACCCTGGTGATGTGTATACAGACCCTGGTGATGTGTATACAAACCCTGGTGATGGGTATAATGACTCTGGGGATGGGTATACAGACCTTGGTGATAGATAATACAGACCCTAGTGATAAATGATACAGATCCTGTTCGTGGGTATACAGACCCTTAATTGTGATGGGTATACAAACCCTGGTGATAGATAATATGGACACTGGTGATGGGTATATAGACCCTGGTGATGGGTATACAGACCCTGGTGATAGATAATATAGACCCTGGTGATGGGTATAAAGAACCTAGTGATGGGTATACATACCTTGGTGATGGGTATACAGACCCTGGTGATGGGTATACAAACCCTTGTGATGGGTATACAGACCCTGCTGATGTGTATGAAAACCCTGGTGATGGGTATATAGACCCTGGTGATTGGTATACAGACCCTGGTGATAGATAATATAGACCCTAGTGATGGGTATATAGACCCTGGTGATGGGTATACAGACCCTGGTGATGGGTATACAGACCCTGGTGATGGGTATACAAACCCTGGTGATGGGTATATAGTCCCTGGTGATGGGTATAAAGACCCTGATGATGGGTATATAGACCCTGGTGATGGGTATATAGACCCTGGTGATGGGTATACAGACCCTGGTGATAGATAATATAGACCCTGGTGATGGGTATATAGACCCTGGTGATGGGTATACAGACCCTGGTGATGGGTATATAGACCCTGGTGATAGATAATATGGACCCTGGTGATGGGTATACAGACCCTGGTGATAGATAATATGGACCCTGGTGATGGGTATACAGACCCTGGTGATAGGTATACAAAGCCTTGTGATGGGTATACAGACCCTGGTGATGTGTATTCAAACCTTGGTGATGGGTATATAGACCCTGGTAATTGGTATACAGAGCTTGGTGTTAGATAATATGGACCCTGGTGATAGGTATATAGACCCTGGTGATGGGTATACAGATCCTGGTGATGGGTATACAGACCCTGGTGATGGGTATATAGACCTTGGTGATGGGTATATAAACCCTGGTGATGGGTATATAAGACCCTGGTGATGGGTATACAGACCCTTGTGATGGGTATACAGACCCTGGTGATAGATAATATAGACCCTGGTGATGGGTATGTAGACCCTGGTGATGGGTATATAGACCCTGGTGATGGGTATATAAACCCTGGTGATGGGTATATAGACCCTGGTTATGGGTATACAGACCCTGGTGATAGATAATACAGACACTGCTGATGGGTATACAGACCCTGGTGATGGGTATATTAACCCTGGTGATAAATAATATGGACCCTAATGATGTGAATATAGACCCTGGTGATAGGTATATAGACCCTGATGAGGGGTATACAGACCCTGGTGAGGGGTATATAGTTCCTCGTTATGGGTATACAGACACTGGTGATAGATAATAAAGACCCTGGTGATGGGTATATACACCTTGGTGATGGGTACATACAGACCCTGGTGATGGGTATATAGACCCTGGTGATGGGTATACAGACCCTGGTGATGGGTTTATAAACCCTGCTTATTAATAATACAGACCCTATTGATGGGTATATAGACCCTGGTGTTGGGTATACAAACCATGGTGATGGGAACATAAACCCTAGCAATACATAAACAGAACCTGTCTAGATCAGAGAGAGAGAGAGAAAGAGATAGAGAGAGAGAGAGAGAGAGAGAGAGAGAGAGAGAGAGAGAGAGAGAGATAAATAAATAAATAAATAAATACATAAATAAATAAAAAAGATAATTAATTAATTGATTAATTCTAAAAGATAAAATTAAAAAGGAATAAATATGATAAATTAATAAAATAAATTATTTATTAGTAAATCAAACCTGTACTTAATTATCAGAAATAATAAATAAACCAGTAGATAAAGAAAAACACCAATAAATAAATAAACAATAAAGAAAAATATAAAGTAAGTAAACAAATAAACAAACAAATTAGAATATAAATGAATTGAAACATAAATAATAAATTAATCTATGAATTTATTAATTAAATAAAAGAATAAATGATTAATAAATATATAGAAGAATTGATTACTCATATAAATTATTAATTAATGAAGAAAAGAATGTATTCATAAATAAACAGAAATATAAATTTCCTAATGAATGAATAATTTATTTAGTTTATTAATAATTATTACAATTAAATAAATAAATAAATAAATAAATAAATAAATAAATAAATAAATAAATAAATAAATAAATAAATAAAAGATTAAATAAACAAAAAAACTAATTGCACTGTCGACTTATTAATTCTTCGGCTTTTTAGATAAAATTTTATTGAATTATGCATAAATTTCTGCATCTGAGAATAGCATTACTAGTTTTCGTTATATATTCCGAATTTCCTCTCTGCTGTTTTCCGAACTCGATGTAAATTTGTTGCGCGCATGCGCTCTGCCTGGTTATAGAGGCTGGTTACGAGATACAAAAATGTATTCATATTATACCTCCAATGATCTGCAACAAATAATCAATTTTAGAATAGAATTGTGATTAATATATTTAAATTATGAAAACACGGCGTTTCGATCCAGATTATAGAGTTACGACACCATTGGTTAAGCTGTTTAAGAAGAGTGCGTTAGGCATTTCATTGACAGTTGTAACTGGAATGGTGGTTTGTTTATATAGGTAATAAACCGCTAATCAAAATAAATTGTTAACAGATTGAGAAATATATTATTCCTTGGGCCATCTTTTAAAATTGTTTATTTGCCCTCTCCAACCCACTGACTACAACGGTTGATCGAGGCAGACTCAAAACTTTTTTTTACGGCCAGGAAACTTTTAACCCATTCCAAACATGCCAAAACTTTTCCTTCCTATTTTTAAGGCTATTGATAACTGATTTATCTTCATAATCTGTATAAATAATGCATTTGATTTACAAGCTCGATTTTGCTACATAAGACAAGCACTTGATTCCTTAATAAGTTTTAAACCACAGTATAATTTATTATGTTGACAATGCGACCATTGGGGTGAGCGCAGAATAAGTATCAGATACTTATTCAGTTTTAATTTACACAGTTGTGAAAATAAATTATCGTAGAAGACATTGGATGGTAATAAAAAGTTAGCCAGTGCATTTCCCCTGAAAGTGTAAATGAGTGCAATACTGAGGAGGGGGTAATCTATGTATATTCAGAGCTGGATACCTTGTGTAATGATAATACTATAGGTTAAAATTTATTACTGAATCAAGTGCCTGTGCTATCTACTCAATTTTTGCATTTTGTTATTCTGAGTCAAGAAAGTATAAGCAAACTTCTTTTTGAAAGATATGGCCTTATTTCATGTAAATTATATGTACAGTCAAGTTTATTTTTTTTGATAAAAAAATGTATATGTATGCATGCAGACATGTATGTCATTCAATTTATTACTGGTCATTACTTGCTAACTTTGGAAGCCTTGACAGAAAAACGCACAAACTGATAAAAAATTTCTTACTTTCAGTTTTCCAGATTTATTTCAAGTAGAATCAGAAAGAGTAAAACGTGCAAGGGAGCGTCAGAATGCATTGATTAAAGAAGATTACCAGTTCCTCCTGGAGGAGACTGAAAAAATGATACAACAACAAGAAGATTCGGCATTTTCAGACAAAAAGAATCTAGTCTAGGGAAATAGCTGCAGATGTATACATTTTCATATGTTTGAGAATGTCAGAACGGAATGTAATATAAACTGTATCATTTCAAATGAGGAAATTTGTGATTATTTTTTTTTCATTTACATTTGTGATGTGATTTTTTGGTTCTGTTGTTTATAGTAAAGGGATGAGGAGATTAGAAAACATAAACACAATACATATACATGTGTGATGTTGTGGATACATGATTCATTGTGGATTTGTCCTTGTTGTTTTTGATATCTGATATTCAACAGTATAATTTTCAAAAAAAAAAAAAATGAAAACGCGGAAGAATAATGAGGAAAAATCCAAGTCCAAATTATCGCTACAGAAGAAAAAGAGTGTTGCCAAAACAGATTTGAAAAGTATATTGTCAGTTTCACACAATGTATTAAATGAGACGTGTGAATTTCGACAAAGTAGCAGCGTAAAGGAACAAAAGTCAACAGTATGTCAGGTGGTCGTCAGTGAACCAGAAAATAAACTGGTAGATGTAGATACAGATAACTGTAAAAAATGTCCTACCTGTGAATTAAGCTTCCCCAGAGAAGCTTTTCAGCATCATGTCACTGAATGTCTTAAAGAAAGATTCCAGAAAAAAGGTAGGATTGTCTAAAACAAGGTACCACTTTGATTAAACCTATTTGTACTAAGTCTTTAAAATGATAAGTACTCTACAAGTTCAAATTTCACAAATTGTGGTTACTGCTCTTTTTTATCTTTAAGTATACCAAATATAATATACTTTACAGTAAATTATATTGATAGTTGAAATTTTTGTACATTTTAGAGACCAGTGAGGATGTGGTTCCTCAGGAGAAGTTCTCTTGTCAGTTTTGTCTGAAGGATCTGTCTCACTACAATTCAGCCAGAAAAACACAGCATCTAAACAGATGCATGGACCAGGTACAGTACTGTCTGTTTAGATCAGGTAAACCAGGTACAGTGCAGGTAAACCATGCATAGTCCAGGTAATCTCTGCATGGATTAGGATAAGAGAGAGTGAACCTAGCTATCAGAAAAAGAATATTTAAGCAATGAATCATTATTTTTTGAAAGATATAGTCTCATAACTGCAACGGTGTGTGCAAACAAATTAACATGTTATGAATATTTGTTTGCACACATCGTTGCAGTTATGAGACTATATCTTAAAAAAAAATAATGAATCATTGCTTATATTAACATTTTTTAACTCTCTTCCTTGACTGCAAATGTGATTTATATTTAAAAGCCTGTGTATTATCCTTCATATGAGCTACAGTTAATGGTAGAGCCAACTGTAATAGCTTCTGGTTAATATGAGCGTGATTTTTTATTTTCGATTAAGATGTTGCACTTCCTCGGTGTTCAATGATTGTGACGTCAAAATAAAATGCATGCTTTAACCTTTTGGCACCCTGTCTGTGTTATGGAGTTTTGAATGCAATAGATTTCCATTCACTTTATATACAGAAAACACGTGTAATGTAAATATTTCTGTTTAAATTTCATTTTTTTTTACCTGAAGATAATGATATAAAATAAAATTCAAATTTACTTGAAAGAAAGAAGATGAAAAAATTTGAGATAGATGACTGTAAAAAATAAAACCTTTATGGTATAGAGTTATCGCCCATAGCAGACCATAATTGATTGGTAATGCTTACTGTATACAGGGAAATTTTCGCCCCCGTTTTATTTTCGCCCGTTTCGCCCTACCCTCATTTGGGCGAATTTAAAATGGGGCGAATTCAAAGAATACTGTATAATTTCTTAAACAAAATTATGAATGGGCGAATTTGAAATGGGGCAAAATTGTTTGCAAGTATGAAAGGGCGAAAATAACATGGGGCGAATATAACCCTGTATACAGTATCTGTAGTAGTGTAGGGAACAGTCTTGGCCTCACAGGGCTTGTTATTCCAGCCTTGTTACCATATTTGATAATTTTATAGGTGGAGGAGTTAAAACAGAAGGAAATGCAGAAAAAAGTAGAACTAGAGCAGGCTCGCATAGCAGTACTAGACTGTCCCATGTGTGGAAGGACCCTCAAGTCAGAAAATGTGAGTAAATCAGGGGGACATGCATTGATTACCAATCATAAATCTCTGTTATAATATTAGAAAGTTCTAATATTGAGTCAAATGCAAGTTTGGAGTGTTCTAAAGGGTGTTAAGAAAGTTAATTCCATATCTTTCTTTTATTTTTTGAAAAGAAATATTATGAAAAGATATTTACAATTGGTGATATTTCATGTTTACAGAGTCCATTCTTGCTACTGATATGATTTTAACTGTCTTTTGTTGAATCAGTTTGGGGAGGGCAGGTATTAAAACAGATGATGTCTGTGCAGAAAAATTAGGGATGATGCATCTTTGTGACAAATATTAAGCACACAGGTCAATACATCCTTTCAAACACTATGCAAAAATTATCATGACAGTGAAAAATTTCAAAATGACAGGCCTATTCTTTTGAAAAGTGATTATTTATTCTTATACCTATGCTCATCAGCTTGCATGATGAAAGATAAGCTATAGAGAAACAAAAGTAATTACCCAATATTATCGCTCAAAATGACCAGCATTTCTGTCATCTGGATGCTTTAAAGATGTTGTGTAAATTTTCATATGGAAGAAAAACCCTATGACTTCCTGCTAGAAATGAATTGCTATAAATCTAAAACACACTCTTGAATTTGTCAGACTTTAAAAAACATCTCTTTAGTTAAGCACTACTTTGAAATTTTGAAAATATTTTATGAATGACTACTGATGGGTAATTTTTTGGTCTGATGTTTAGATATACAAAAAATATTTATTACAAATTATTGTTTTTATTACACATGAAATAAAACTTGGCAAATATTTTTTTTACTTTTTTTAGGGAAGGAAAGTTCACATGAAGAAATGTAGTCAGAACCTTGGTGTCTCTACAGATCAACTCCTGGACCTGATCAGGAAACAGGAGGAAGAGAGGCAGATAAATATAGCAGCTGGGGTGGTGCCTCAGTCAGTCAAGTATGTATCTAGATAAATACCAATAAAGTAGTATAGCCAGGGTGGTCCCTCTGTCAGTCAAGTATGTATCTAGATAAATGCTACATTGTATAAAGTAGCTTAGCTAGATGATCACCTTATCCTTGTTAGCCTTGGTCAGGTTTGTTCCTTGTTCAGATTCCCTCTATATCCATGGTTATTTTTCATTCATTACTGGACTTTCCCATATTGGTTCACCATCTCCCTCTGTGACCTTACTTGATGTGTTCTTGGCGTTGTTTAGGGTGGGTTTCTGTGTTTCTTTTAGCGTTAGGGTTAGGTTGTTTCTTTTAGCGTCTGAATTCTGATGGTTTTTCCATGCCATTGCCAAGCTCCCATAAAGACAATACATGTATTATCATTAGTACAAAAAATATACCTGGTAGTACATCCTGTGAAAGAGAGACAATTTTCTGATTTGGTTGTCCTAATAAAGATCTTCTGTAAAAGAAGGTGATTGACCTCAACTCCAGATGGCTAACCTGAGTTTTAGAGTCTTACATATGACTATAGTTACTTCTGATTGTGGTTTTGGATCTGAGTTAATTATACCCCCCGCAAACGAAGTTTAGGGGGGGTATATTGGAATCACCATGTCCGTCTGTCCGTCCGTCTGTCTGTCTGTCTGTCTGTCTGTCTGTCTGTCTGTCTGTAGACGAGATTTTGTCCGGACGATTTCTCAAAAACTGTTGGAAGGATTTGTCTAAAAATTTATACACATATTATTCACCATATGAAGGTGTGCACCTGCTATTTTCATATTGATTGGATCATTATTTTGAATTTTATAGGTGTTTTTTCATTTTTATTTTGTGGTCTTGTGCAGACCGTTTCTCACAAACTATTGCAAGGATTTATCTGAAAATTTGCACACTTATTATTCACCATATGAAGGTATGCACCTGGAATTTTCAACTTTATTTGTTAATTTTTCTGCATTTTACAGGTTTTACTTTTTATTTAAATTGACTTGTTCATTTTTGGCTCATTTATAAGGTTTGAGAGATAGAATCTAGAATATCTGTACAAAAATGTGAACTAGTACAGCTTAAAACAACTCATTAAAACTAAAAAAAAGAAACATCATCAAGTGTTTAAAACAGTTTTTACATTACATAGAAGATAATGTAAATTCATTTGTCTCTTGGGAATAATGACTGGACATGCATCCAGTTAAAGATAGATTAATGAGTTTGGTGTTGGAGGTTGTTAAGGCATATCTCTTATCAAGCGTGTGTGTGTTATCAAATCTCCAGGGAATAAGGCACAAGAATTAAAGATCTCTCTTCTCTTATTCTCTTAATTGTAATTTATTGTCTGTCAAAGCACTTCATTACTGGATGACCAGCTTTTTATTTTCAAAATGAATTTGATATATCAAGATTAATTTGATTTTGTATAATGATTTTTTTTTCAACAATTAGTTTGCAGTGTCATGACACATAATTGCAATATATTTCTTTAATGCAGAAATAAAAAAAATGTTACGATTGAATTACAATGTATTAGTATTGATGTTGCACTTTTGTTTCACTCATTAAGAAACATAATGAGCACTTATATTTTACTGTAAATTTTTATTAGTAAATAGTTTTTCTTTGGAGAACTACAGTGTACCTGCCAGTTCCTGTCAACTTGTTACCTGTATTTTGAAAGGTGTCCCATATCTTTTTAATAAAAAGGAAACACTACCTAGTTCTTATTATAAAAAGGCTGTAAATACTAGCAATGATAGGCAAGCCTTTAGTATATTTCTTTTCACATTGCTGCTAGCCAGACATGGTAGCTGGAAGGAAGAGACACCATGCTCAGAAACACTACACCAAACACTATTTTTTACGTTATTTTTTTTGTAAATGCTCCGTAAGTGTAAGAATAGACTACTGGAATTTGTAACTTTCTAATGAGTGAATTTTGTGTATTTATTCCAGGACAGGCATTGGCAAACTGAACAAGCAGGCCAAAAAACAGAAGCTAAAAGAACCCAACAGGTAAGGCTCTGAATTGAGTAGTTTAATCAGAGCTAGAGATCTCAAAATGAATGAGTTTCCTTGATTGACTCACTCAATGTTTTGTTGATGGGGCCATACTTGAATTAAGAGAAAACAGTCTTTATTTTTTTTACCACATCATTGACCTGATTCAAGGGTATATCCGAGAAGGGTAGAATACTTCATTAAAAAAAATGTAAGAAAAACATGACCAGCTTATTGGTTGCATAAAGGTGGTATGTGTATAAAGACCATGTGAAGAAAAAATCAGTACCATCAGATCTAAAGAGAAAGAAGAAAGTACGGTATGAGCAAAAATCCGCCCAGTCCCAAATTCTAATTAAATTGTTCTTGAAACATGTCTAGAATGACCACTTCCTAAGTCATTTTAATTTTTGTTATCATCTCAAACCATTTCCCCAAGAGAGCTCTTTAAATATAGGTAGTTTTCGTAAGAAAATAACGCAATGATGTTATGACGTCAACTTGACGTTATCGGATTTTGAACGTTTTATTCCCGATACAGTGTAAAAGAAGAATAAATTTTGAACTGAAAAAAGCTATAGCTTACTCTTCTGTTTCCTTCGTGAGCTATTCTTAAAATGTGGAGAGAGTTTAAATTTTGCTGAATTTAAAAATTATTTGTCTTTACTGGAAATTTTGTTGGTCATTGATTTTGCTAGTTTTTCCGAGAAAACGATTCATTAAGAAAGTCAATGGAACATAATTTTTAGCTTGAAGTCCATTATTCCAATTTTTTGATCACGATTAAATCTTATAATTCTGAATGAACGATACATCTTTCTTATATTCAATTTGTTTTGTGTGTGTGTGTATACAGTGTAAGTTTTTAAATATAAAATAAACACGAGGACATACATTATACATGCATAATTAACTGCATATGATATTGTTCGTGCATTATTATGATGGTTTTTATGATAAAGATGGCTATCTTAATTTGAAGTTTGTTGATACCATGTGTAACTATATAAATTAACAAAGCACAATTTTCAGTTTCGACTTTTACTTTTTGAGAATACATATACATGTATATGCATACGTGAACATATTTTTTTCAACTTTAATTACAAACCAAAAAAAAGAACATCAGGATATGCAAAAAACATTCAAAGGATATACGATCAAGTCTTTTTCGGTAGTAATTAGCATTGAAAATTTCCCTTCTGACAAGTCGCTTGAAATCATTAATCCACTCTTACTATAGGATTTTCAGCATTATTGAATCATGGTTAGCATCCCCCCCCCAAAAAAACCCCCGAACTTCCCCTTTTTCTTGGATCATATATGATGCACATTCTTTAATTGCAGACTGATCTGCCATCATGTTTACAATTACTAAATGCAAATATATCTAACCTTGGTATTTTTAACGACTTGCGTTCAATGTTTATTTCAGATCTTTATTATGTTCCGAAATTCTGATTGCTGTACACCTTGTGACTATCAGAATTTCGGAGCGAAAAAGAAATCTGATTTTAAAAAGATTGCTCTTCATGGCAAAAAGTGGCGTCTTCATATGAGTAAAAAATTCGCGAGAGGTAAAACATCGATATATATTATTAATAAGTATGTTCCATTGACATAATAATGCTTTAAAATTAAAATGCGGGATATAGATTCTTTCAGAGTTATACAGGCACGTACATGTAGCAACGGGAGGGGGGCACTTTTATTTCCCAACATTACTTTTACTACTGAAAATGTTTATTGAAAAGCTGCTCAGCCCCAAGCTTTTACTATGGTAAGGCCAGGTAAAATTAATCTTTAGATTCTCATCCTACTTTGCTAAAAAATTGGGGCGGGTGGGCGGGTTTTATTTTTTATTTTTTATAATTGTTAAATTGTAAGTATCAACAAAACATGGACTCTTCGTACACATTTTTTCATTATGTTTATGCCAATATAAATAAATGTTATTTTTTTCATATTCTTTTAAATACTTAAAGAAAATTCTTGCTTAAATAATTAGATATTTATTGTTAATTTAACAAATTATCAAGTACACATATACGGCACACGCAAAACAAAATGAGGTGGGGTTCTGATACCAGTAAATTTTGTATGCATGACTTCTCATCGGTCTTTCCCTAAATACCCTTTAGTTTTATCTACAAATCCCTCTGTTTTCTGTAAAATATCATAGAATTCCACCTTCCTCAAAAATTGGATCGTTCCTGAGACTTGACATGTTCGACAATAAAATAGGTCATATTTACAAAATCTATAAAATATTCTAATAAAATATCCTACCGAAAAAACCTAGGCCTCAACAGTTTTAAGATTTAACATTTTCTTAGCACTAAACATTCTCTAAAGTCTGCCCAAGATTTTTTTTTTTCAAATCAAAATCACACATAGTTGGAGATCGTTAAAACTTGACCCGGTGTCATTTTCCATGTCTATTTTTATACTTAGTCTTAAAAAAATCTTTAAAAACCTTGCTCATGCCAGTGATGGTATCTAGATCTGTTTATGCTATTATTTTTTTCTCTGCCTTCTCTATACTGACAAGTAATCTTTTCCTTACATATATTTAAACTGCTTTTATTGCCGATTTTTCTCCATTCATCACATGGCTCCTTTGCTATAAATAGCGACACGCGACTTTTAATACAGACGGGAGATAACTCTTAAACTTCACCCAAATTCTTACTGAATAGAAATACATGAAAATGCCTTTACTAACACCCAAAAATCAAAATAAAAAATGCCGGGGCGGGAGACTTTGAGAGGGGCGGGCGGGGATGAGAATCTAAAGATTGATTTTATCTGGCCTAAAGTGATGTAAGGGAAATGCAGTATTGTATGCAAAAAACTGGTACTGAAAAAACTCGGCACCTGAAAAAAAATTGGCCTCTACCCCCCGCGAAATAGGAATTTCGAGTTTTGGCAATGCTTTCTTTTTGCTTGTCAACTTTTCCAGGTGAATAAAAAAAATTCTCTGCCCCTCCCCCCCCAGTTTAAAAAAAACGATGCTACGTGCCTGTTATATACATGTAACACTTGTAAATCTCTTTTTGTATATTTCTGATTAGAAACATAACTTCACACGAACAAGTTGTCATTTTAATTTGATTGAGAATGTAAACTCGAACTAAATTTTAAAGCTAAATATGGCGTATTTGAGCTTAAAAAAATTACGAGATTAAGTGTAGATTAAGATTGTATTTGCTATCTACGTTCAAATTGATTTTTTTTTCACGAATTTGAACTTAAATATCCCCAAGTTTCTGTGGGTTAAATTGACTTTTAAACTGTGTCTGATATTTTTTATCCATGCCGGAAATAAATAAATAGGTTATTGTTTTAAATTTGTGATACTGAGTATCTATGTAACGCGATTGATTTAAATTGTGTAATTTACAGGAATTCCGATATTTATGTAAGGCAACAAAACAAATAGAAAGATCTGTTTAATTTTATTTAGTCTGCATGCCGTTTATGGCTTGAAAGCAAGGATTTTCGTGATTAAACGAATATACAAGTACTTTGTGAACATTACATTTAAATTTAATTGACTTTTTTTGCACAACACACGTTTACAAGGAATACATATACATGTATATCTTTGAAAATATACCTTTACAAGATGATGATGAAAACTTACAAATTCAATGGATACGGATTAATGAGAATAAAGTTTGTTAAACTTTTTTTTTTTTTTTTAAATAACAAAGGGAACTATATGTCTGAAATGACGTCTTACAGCTCTTTTCCCCGGACACAAAAACATTGGATGAAAATTGGGACTGATCAGGAATGACAATTCCGGTATATCTATAAGGGCCGCCGCACTGAGTATTTTTTCTTTGCAATATGCCCCCCCCCCCCCGGCCCTATTTTTTAGAATAACTGTTTCAACGATCCCCCTCATCCAAATTGCCCCCCCCCAGGTTTTGTGTTCGAATTTTCTTTTTAACTTTTATATGTTGCTCCCAATTCTGTCGTCTATTGACGTTTCAGGTTCCTTGACAGATAATTAATGACAGTCATTTTTAGTTTATCTAGTAATCTTTATTTAATAAAATAGTAATAGGTGAAGTATATGCCTTTTTTGTTAATTCATCGTGGAATATAAACATCTCTAAAAATATAGACCGGTGCATTCAAAAGTTTATCTAGAGGCGCAATAAGCAACAAATATAGAGCGTGAAATTAAGTATTGATCAACGTTTTCGGAGTATCTTTTTTTTTATATTAACCATCTGACTGTGGGAAGGATATGATTTAAAATTTATCCGTAACGTACATATACATGTGTGTTTATATATGAATGCAACAATATATGGCCTCAGAATATTGATTAATTTGAACAGAATTGCAAAGGATTATATTTTATAAGTGTTTTGAATAAAAAAAAAATAAATTATAAGAAAATCAAACGGGATCTATTGTGACGTCATCTTTGTTATCATTACGTAATTTATTCACATCTGTTGAGCTATATGAACTTTCTCAGTTTCTTAAATAAAATTATACCCTTGGCAAAAAATACAAACCCGTTTTCTTCTTCTGTGCTAATAAGATTAATCAATTGATTTTTTTTTTTATTTAGCGTTTTCATTGGTTCTTGATACTTATTGGAAATGTTTGTCAGATTCAAGTTAGGCCTACACATCGCTGGGCCTATCGTCATCTGTCTTATTATTCTTTCGTATTTTCAACTTTGTATGCTATTTTTCTTGACAAATAGACTTGCATGAAAAATAAATATATTGCCGTTGCATGGATTATTTATTTATTAACATTTTTTATGAACTATGGTTATATAATTTCACATAAATAAAAATACACCTCTCAATGAACTTTCAATCCGCCACCGGAAATAGTACTGTAAATTCAAAATAAACATACTGCACATTCTTCGAGCAAAATCTTATCCCTGTTTTCATCTGTCTTTCATCAAAATGTTTCGAAATATACGTGTTTTATTTTGCTTGAGGGGTGTGCACTACTTCAATTTTAGAAATATCTGTCGAAAATAGTGGAAAAACTAGCAATATCCGGAAAAAACGGATCTTTAAACGTGGTCTATACGTCTAAATAACAGAGTGTGGAAATTTTGCTTCGCATATTCTAAAACTACCAATCATCTAGTACATGCACATAGATTTAAAATTTTGGCAAACCTGTATATTATATTACGAAAAATACTGGGCCTCCGCATAATAACTAACGTACTTAATTCTTTTTGCTGTAAAAAGCAATTAAAATCAATTAAGTTTTGTATGTACATGTAAAACATGAGAAGTTTAACTTATTTTATCCTTTCTACTATGTTGCACCACTGTGGTCTTTCAGGCCTTTGATTTATTCTAGAAAGATAAACACTAGAGGATATCTTTTTCATTGATCGATTTTGTTATTTCTTTCCACCAGTAAATATGATGAGGAGCTACAGACTGCCTTAGCCTTGTCCAATTCTCTGCATAATTCCGAATCCAGTAAGAAAACAGAGATCCAACCTCTAAAACAGGGGAAGAAGAAAAAGACGTAAGTTTGTGGAATGTAAAGTGAAGTATTTGATGTAGCTTCTCCAGTAAGAGAATGATAAAGTAGTATTTTGGTTTTATATTTAGAGAGTCAGCCCCACCCCCACTGCTGGTGGTGCTGACAGAGGAAGAAAAATGGAAGCGGTGGTCAGATAGAGTGGCGACCATGCTTATTCCTCAGGTTAGTTATGATCTATCCACAAGTTTTAATGGCAAGTTAAATACATCTATGTAGCAGGCAGAAAATTTGTTAGCTTATTAAATATCATCCTCAATAAGTTGGTGCAACATCTTTAACGCTGTCATAATTATAATGATTTTTTTAAATATGCAATTTGTACTGTGAAGAGGTAATTAAATCCTGCTGGTTTATTTTGTTAGGAAGTAGAAGATGAGGAGGAGGATGTGGAATATCTGACTCCAGTTCTATCTGAGAGTCAGGTTAAAGATAAATACTCCAATGACAATAATCAGGTACTCAGAAGGTCAAATGTTTGTAATATTTATTATTAAAATGTTAACATTATGAATATTGAAATTAAAAAAAAAAATGTATTTATATTGTGTCATTTTAATAACATACTAATTCAGACATGTGTTTGGAAGCAAAATATCAGTTTATAAACAGAAAGATTAAAAAATCCAATCTCCATGTTCATATTTCACCTTTTCTCTAGTTTCCTTCATTGTGGACAAGATGTGAGTTAGCAACAGATAGACTGACTTGCTTGGAAAACAAAGACACGTTTTACGTAGAGAGATTGATGCCACCTATTTCTGTCAGTCGCTTTGTTGTCGGCTCTAACATAAAGAAGATGGAGGACATTCCAGGAAGAAGAAAGTCATCTTACAGAGCCTTAACAAAGAAACAAGAAGCTAATGTGAGTCTGACTTAAAATACTGGTACTCATAAAATGTATTTTAGCAATGAGGGATTTTTTTTCTTTAGTTATATTCAAGTAGTCAGACAAAACTTTTAGGGGGAAAAATTGACAACAGTTAATATTTTTATATCAGCAAGTTTTATCTTTAGTATCTAAAGTTGTTAAGTACTTTATATTAGTATGGTGCATGTTTTAACTTTTTCTATATTTTTCATCACTAACAGTTGGGCACTACTGATGCCCATGGTGACACCCTGTTGGCCTCTACACAGACTGCAGTAGTACTAGCTGAACTAGAGGTCAGTGCCATGGCAACACCTGACCTTGACCTGACCTGTAGTGGTTTTTGTCCAGACTCACCAATCAGAGTGCAGGTGAGGAGTATATATATTGAATATGAAACAAAAAGAGTGAATTCAGTTTTGTTATTTACATAACAGATTATTTGGAGGTTTTATTCAAATTATTTGTTAAATTTATTGTAGGAGAGTACAAAGCAGAAAGTCTCAGAGAATCACCAGAAGAAAATGGCTTCCTTGGTGAACAATCATGTGTTAAGTGATCTAAAGATTAAAGCTAGTGATGGTACAATACATGCTCACAGACTGATCCTAAATGTTAAGTGTCCCAATGTAATCCAGGTCAGTTCTCAGATTTACTTGACTTGGGGTGTTGTTGCTCTAGGTTTTGGAACAATTTTTTTAAAAAATAAGTGCCAGTATTTTAAAACTGAATCTTTAAAGACATGCATACTTCATTAAGATACATGCAATGTATATAAAATGAGTTTGCAAATCATAAACTCATGACATTTCTATAATTTGTAGAACTGCAAAGATGAACTAATGCTGACAGATTTTGCCACAGACACAGTGTTAACAGTTATGAAGTTTCTGTATGCAGGGATCATATGTCTCCCTAAAGGAATGGTCCAAGAAGTAAAGGATTTGGCTGCAAGGTCAGGCAGCTGGTTTTGAGTATCGCAAAGAATGGGTGGACTTAATGCCCTATTTTGGATCTTTTTGCGACTCCTCTACCAAGCTGAAAATGAAGTGAATCCCAAATATATTATGAGCAATGGAAAGGGCTACATATACTTGGTTATATTAGGTGGAACTTTAATGCAAAAACAATGCCCTGTTGTCATGTATCAACATTGAAGCAATGATACATGAGTGTCGTCTTCTGGAATTTGACATGTACCCGTAGTGGTTTTTATGTCACACAATCAATATTTATAGGAGGCGGGGCTATAGATCAGCGTCATTGTTGACATCTCTCTCTCTATCCTTCTCTCTCTCCAAAAATTCGAATACGTGTTTAACATTTTACAGCGATGTCAATATGAAATTATTTTAAAAATGTGATGACATGCAAAATTAAAACAATATTCAATTGCTAAATTCTGAAAACGGCAACAAAACACGCTCAAAGACACGATTTAGATCGAGGTCAGGTTGAAGAATACAATGTAACTGTTTTCACGAGTACACTCGCAGGTGGACATCACGTGATATTTAACAGGTCAATTGCAGTCATAACAGTGGAAGCGTGAAGTTTATTTTGAACATGTTTTTTGTAAAATTTAGTGTGAGCGCACGTTTGTCGGCACTTCTCCTTTAAATATAACATTATTTTGTTCAATATACAACTACAGTTTTCGTAAGAACAGCCGGCAAACATGTGCTGACTATGTATTCAGACGATGAAAAACGCGTGACCCTGATTATCTATTGATATTCAAGAAATCTTCAGGCACCATGCCTTCGATATCTATTTAGTTTACTTCGAAAAGATCGTTTTAAATTCACGTCCGTACCATGAATACACAGTTAAGATATTGGGGGTTTATATGATGGAAAAAAAATAAAGATTTTATAAAACTTAAATTTACGGCATTTTTTCTGGCCAGTTAAGTATACCCATTCTTTATAGAAATTGGTATTAAGAAATTTGCATTGTCAAAACTTTAGTATTCATTACTCAGACCTATTGGTGAGCAAAGGAGTGACTGGTTACTTGTTTAAGGGATTCTATGTATAATGACCATATTTTGTACCTAATAAGTGAGTGGTCCGGTATTTTTTTTCACCGTAGCATTTTAAAGGTTTTACCAAATAAAATGATCTACTAAATGAATTTACCAAATTTTGATTATTGTCCAGTTAATGGCAGCTCATGTTTTTAGCTCACCTGAGCTGAAAGCTCAAGTGAGCTTTTCAGATCACCCATTGTCCGTTGTCCGTCCATTCGTCCGTCCATCCGTCTGTAAACTTGTCACATTTTCAACCTCTTCTCCAGAACCACAATTTTAACCAGACTTGGCACAAAGCATTCTTCGATTTAGGGAAATTTAAATTGTTAAAATGAAGGGTCAAGTCCCTTTCCAAGGGGGAGATAATCAAGAAAAGACAAAAATAGGGTGGGGTCATTTAAAAATCTTCTTCTCAAGAACCACTGGGCCAGGAAAGCTAAAACTTATGTGGAAGCATCCTTGGGTAGTGTAGATATTAAATTGTAAAAATCATGACCCCCAGGGGTAGGGCGAGGCCACAATAGGGAATGCAATTTTTACATAGAAATATATCGAACAAATCTTTAAAAATCTTCTTCTCAAGAACCACTGGGCCAGGAAAGCTGAAACTTATGTGGAAGCATCCTTGGGTAGTGTAGATATTAAATTGTTAAAATCATGACCCCCAGGGGTAGGGCGGGGCCACAATAGGGAATGCAAGTTTTACATAGAAATATATCGAACAAATCTTTAAAAATCTTCTTCTCAAGAACCACTGGGCCAGGAAAGCTGAAACTTATGTGGAAGCATCCTTGGGTAGTGTAGATATTAAATTGTAAAAATCATGACCCCCGGGGGTAGCCGGGGCCACAATAGGGAATGCAAGTTTTACATAGAAATATATAGAACAAATCTTTAAAAATCTTCTTCTCAAGAACCACTGGGCTAGGAAAGCTGAAACTTATGTGGAAGCATCCTTGGGTAGTGTAGATATTAAATTGTAAAAATCATGACCCCCGGTGGTAGCCGGGCCACAATAGGAAATCCAAGTTTTACATAGAAATATATAGAACAAATCTTTAAAAATCTTCTTCTCAAGAACTACTGGGCCAGGAAAGCTGAAACTTTCATGGAAGGATCCTTGGGTAGTGTAGATATTAAATTGATAATATCATGACCCCCGGGGTTGGGCATCGCTGCAATAGGGAATGCAAGTTTTACATAGAAATATATAGAACAAATCTTTAAAAATCTTCTTCTCAAGAACTACTGGGCCAGGAAAACTGAAACTTATATGGAAGCATCCTTGGGTAGTGTAGATTCTAAAGTATAAAAATCATGTTAGGGGAGGGGGTAGGGGGGCATGATAGGTATAGCAAGAGGGGAAATCTGCTGAAGAACTGCATCACCCAAGTTACTCAGGTGAGCGATGTGGCCCATGGGCCTCTTGTTTAAGATATTTTGAAAAGCAGTTTGAATTTCAACCAAATCTCTTGGTGAAAATATGCATAAACTCTCTCTTTATTAAAATATGAAATAAAACAAATCATTTACCACAGAAACTGAGAGAAATTAAAAATTTTCTATTTTCATCAAGGGGAGATAACTCTTCAAAAACTTTTGAGGTGCAAAATGACCGGCGTCTACTTGTATTTAGTCATGATAATTCTCAAGTAAATAATTTCTTTTGGCTATTTGAATATACTGGTATACAGAGATGAAGATTTAGATTTTTATACGCCCGTCTTAAGACGGGACGTATTATGTTATAGGCTTCGTGTCCGTCCGTCCGTCTGTCCATTCCTGTCCGGCTCATAACTTCAATACTAATAGGCCTAGGATTATCAAACTTTGTCAACTGATACTTCTTGGGTAGACGGTGTGTCGCGCACAAAAAGTAGGTCGCTCTGACCTTTAATTAAGATGCTATGGCCAAATATGGAAAAATCTTGTCCGGCTCATAACTAGTAAACTATTAGACCTAGAACTATCAAACTTGGCAAATGTATACATCTTGGGTAGAAGGTGTGTCGCGACCTATTTCAAGGTCACTGTGACCTTTAATTTAAGTGAAATTTTTTTAAAAACTAAGTCTTTTAAATTTTGAATTTCATAATCCTAAAAAATGCAAAAGTTTAGTTGTATCCTTATTAAAAAAGTGTTAAATCAAGAAAATACTTATTTTTTTCAGCATATACTTGACAGCAATCTATAACAGATATTATGTATGTTAAGAGAAATCCCATGTCTCCCATGAGTGTAATTATCAAGCACTGGTCAAGAGTTTTGATAACAGAAAATTGCATGTCAAATTAGAGAGAAATTAATGAGTTTAGTGTGAGGAGCAAACTGGAGACCATCGGTGTTATCTATGTCCCTTTGGGAATTGGGCAGATGGGTAAGCCTGTTGGATTAAAAATAGCTCTTGTTGGCTAGCCTAAGTTTTAAAATGATTTTGATGAAAAGTAATTAACACTAATTTGATATTGCATTATAAACTAATCTAATATTATATAATATTATTAATTTAAAAAACTAATTTCATAGGGGTGGAATCAGCATGTCCATTTTCCATACAAATTGCATATTTAAACCTTTCTGACATTAAATGTTAAAAAAAAAAATCATTGAGTATTTTATATGTTTTAAAAATATTTTATGGTAGATAGTGCAGATTCATTCATCTATAGTAATGAGAAGACAAGCATCCAGTCAAAGATTAATTAATGAGTTCAATTTAGGAAGGCTAGCTAGCATCTTCTTATCTGTATCCTTTGAGAATTAGACAGAAGAACTGCTGGTCAGTTTAAATAGCATATGTCATTTGATGGCCTAGCCTTTTATTTTCAAAATTAATTTGGTTTAAATTAAGTTGTTAAGACTAATTTGATATTGTTTAATATGATGAGCATTTGACAATTAAGGTCTAATACAACCAGTATAGAAATCTATCAATGATGTAATTTGTTATAATTAATGCCTACACCACAGGGGATATCGATGGATAAACAAATATCTTAAGGAATAGAAAAAATCATGGAAATTTTAGAATCAAGGTTTACATGATTTTCTTGCACTCTAAACTGTTTAAGTTAATTGTAATTTTTTGACGGGCGTATCATGCTGTGGCGTGGCACTTTATTAAGAAATAGCTCTATATACTCAGTATTGCGGAATAAATTCTCAGAAAGATGTGTATTTACATTATAAATAAATATTTTAATATTGATTGACATGTATGCTGTATTTTTTTTTTAGATTAGAGATTACTGATTTGGTAGAGATTTGCTCCTCAGTTATTGATAAAAAGAAAGAGGAAGACAGAATTGAGGATAAAACAGGGGAAGAAGAAGAACAGAAGGAGAGAAACTTTACAGACCTGACAGAGGATGATAGAGAGGGGGATCCAGGAGAAACTGAGGGGTGTAGTAGTGATAACAATGACTGGGAGAAGCTGTCAGATCGGGACTATAATGACATCAGACTCACACAGAGGAAGAAGTACAGCCACTCTGATGAAGGGGGAAGAGAGGAGGATTCAGGAGGATCAGTGGTGGATCCAGAGGAGCGGAAGAGTGATGTCAGTGAGGAAGAAATAGCCTTGTTCTTCCATGACGACAGTTTTGATGGGACTTATGTCAAACCTTCTGAGGATAATGATGGTCTGGAAGAGAAATCTGAAATAAAGGACATGGAGGCTTTTCCTGATGATGGAGTCAGCAATGAAGATCATTCTGTTAGAAAAGAAAATCTGATGGGAGGAAGGGAAGAAAAGAGGAAAAAGGATAAAGAAGATACTGAAGAGGAGATTGAGGAAGATATGGAGATTGATCAGGTGCAGGAGGAAGGCAATGAAGAATCAGCAGAGGAAAACAATGAAGAACATATAGTACAGGAGAAACATGCTGATAGTATTCTATATCAAGATGAGGATGTGATTATATACAGTGAGACAGAAGACACTCCTCCTTGTTTAGGATCAGACAAGTTCAGACAATCTGCCGAACAACAGGTTCTAGACAAAAGTGGACGTGCCAGCAGTCCCTTGGTAGTGGACAGTGATTCTAGTCATGACGGATCACCAGAGAGGGATGTTTCTGCAGAGGGGAATGATGGAGAGGTAGGATCACCTAACCCTCAGGCTCTGGACTCATCTGGTCTGGATTTGTTTGAGTCTCCAGTATTGTCCAGACTGGATCCAGAAGCTGATCCAGACATGCAGGCATCCACAATACGAGATCCAGCAGCCAGTGAGGAGAACCGTGGTTGTGGCACACCAGGTCGTAAACACAGAAAAACCAAAACATCTGTAGAAGGATCACATCAAAGTGAATCAAAGAGATGTATTAGATACAGTGATCAGGAAAATAATACATGTGAATTCTCTTGTCCCCAGCAGGATGATGATCCTAGAAGTGAATCTGTAGACGATAATACTAAATGTAATAGTAGAAGGAATAAAGTTACTACTCCTAAAACCTCTGTAACTTCCACAAACTCAGGAAATGATGATGATGAAGTATCTGTGATAGAAGACAAATGTCAGGTGCTTTCTGCTGTTGGCTCACCAGTGTTTGGTCAGCAACAAAGTAATGAAAGAAAAACCTTCAAATTTACCAAGACTAAACCTTCCAAAGTCAATTTAAGGCAAGTTCTATCTCCAGAGAAGAGTGAAGAGCCAGTTGTAATATGTCATGTGGATC
The DNA here is from genome assembly GCF_032062105.1 of Saccostrea cuccullata. Classification (NCBI taxonomy): domain Eukaryota; kingdom Metazoa; phylum Mollusca; class Bivalvia; order Ostreida; family Ostreidae; genus Saccostrea; species Saccostrea cuccullata. Next base: position 189,581 of record NW_026928692.1, on the reverse strand, counting down.
AGTCTCCACCTGAGGCTGCTTCATCTAGTCAGCATTACCAGGAAGAAGAGGAACAAGTGCCTGAAGTTGTGGAAAATGATTTAGGTATGTCTGATATACTCGTACTTGTATTAACCTTGAATTTGTACAAGATTTAATTTGTAGATTCAGCTCAATTTGTTTTAAAAATTTTACATGCTTAATATTACAGTTGATACCTTTCAAATACTTTTTTCAAGAAATACTGATATGCCACAGTACGGGAAAATTATTTTGAATTGAGTAAATTTGGGTTTTTTTTCAAGTTAAAAATGACAGCCTTTACAGTATTTCAAGTCATTTTTTCTTTTTTGTTATTTTACTCACCTGTATGTATTTTTTTCAGAATTAGTTGAACCAGACCAGGATGTATGGGAGGACTTTAATGACAGTGGGATGGGTGGATGTATTGTTACCTGTGATGTCCCCATCCCTTCACAGTCATCCAATAGAAATGAAGAAAAGTATGACACACCAATAAAACCAACCAATCCTGTAGCTGAATTAGACACTCCCACAAATTCAAAACCAGGTTTAAAACACGTATGTGTATTTTCTGTACAGAAAGTCAACCAAAATGTTGATGTTGAAATGTTATAAATACCAATTACTACTCATTTTTTCTAAGCTCTATATTCGGGTAGATGTTTTCCACGGCTGTATTTAATGTTGGATTTTTCTTTGCCTCAGAACTCCCTGCCCCCGAGACCTGAGGACCAGTTGATGGAGGAGAACATTGAGGATGACAGCTTTGACGTGGAAATGGTGGAGGAACAAGAGACAGACAATCTGGTATCTCATTTGACTCTCACAATTTATTCCAGGCAAAACAGGAACAGCTCAATCTGTTCCTCCTTATAAGTAAAAAAAATGATTTGATGATAAACATGAATTGGATTAATTTGTATTAGCTATAAATATTTTAGTTGGAAGTTTTGTTTAGTTAAATGTAGGGTATTTTAGATATATTCTGTACTAAATTTTTCAAACATTTGGACTTTTGCAGAATTCTTTCAAGACTCCAAATGAGTGCAGACGACCCAAAAGATCCAAGAAAGACTGGGTTCCTCCTTCACCCTTTACCCCCATGCCAAGCTACGACAGTATGGCCACTCCACAACTCAAGGTACATAGAATAAAATAATGTCACTGATGTGTAAGTTTTATTCCAAATAAATACTATCATGATCCTGTCAAATCTGAGGAAAAGTTTTCAAAAGTAACAAAATATTAATTGTTGGATTAAAGTTTCATTAATTTATTGAGTTCATTGGTCAGGAAAATGATTTTTAGCTCACCTCAACGAAGTTGGGGGAGCTCTATAATACCCTTATCGGTGTCAAATGTTTCGGCGTCCCAGGTTTTTCAGGTTAAGTTTTTTGGAGCAGTTTTCTTTTCAAGTACTTCTTTGTCCTAATTTTTAGACATGCATGGAAGATGCTTCTAATGTGTTTCATTGTACCAGTCAAAGTTTCAGATGCTGCAATTTCACCAAAGGAATGACCAGGTTAATGTTTTTGGAGCAGGTTAACATTTTTGGTGCAGTTTTTCGTGTAGGTCTCATTTCCAAGGAACTATCAGCCCTATGTAGACCAAACTTGCATAGATGGTACATCTAAGGATGCACATTACCAGGCTTGCTTCGGATGCTGAATCTGACCTACATTTTCCAGTTGAGTGAACAGGTTAATGTTTTTGGTGCAGGTCTTGTTTTCCAAGTAACTATAAGCCCTATGTTGACCAAACTTGCATGGATGATACATCTAAGGATGTACACTACCAGACTTGCTTCAGATGCTGAATGTGACCTACATTTTCCGGTTAAGTGAACAGGTTAAAGTGTTTGGTGCAGGCCTCATTTCCAAGTAACTATAAGCCCTATGTTGACCAAACTTGCATGGATGATGCATCTAAGGATGCACATTACCAGGCTTGCTTCGGATGCTGAATCTGACCTACATTTTCCGGTTGAGTGAACAGGTTAAAGCTTTTGGAGCAGTGTTCATTTCCAAGATACAATGAGCCCTATAATGACCAAACTTGCATGGATGGTAAAACTAAGGATGCACAATACCAGGCTTGCTTTGCTGAATCTGATACATTTTCTGGTTGAGTGAACAGGTTAATGTTTTTGGTGCAGGTTTCATTTTCAGGTAACTATAAGCCCTATGTTGACCAAACTTGCATGGATGGTACATCTTAGGATGCATACTACCAGACTTGCTTCGGATGCTGAATCTGACCTACATTTTCTGGATGAGTGAACAGGTTAAAGTTTTTGATGCAGGATTCATTTCCAAGTAACTATGAGCTCTTTAATGACCAAACTTGCATGGATGATACATCTAAGGTTGCATGCATTCTACAAGGCTGGTTTCAGATGCTCAATCTAACCTACTTTTTTTTTGGATGAGTGAAAAGGTTTAATTTTTATGCAGATTTCATTTCTAAGTAACTATTAGCCATATGTTGTGCAAACTCGCATGGATGATACATCTTAGGATGCATACTAATGGACTTGCTGAATTCGACATACGTTTCTAGATAATGGACCATGTAAAAGTTATGGGTGCAGGTCTATCACCAAGAAACTATAAGGCTTAGATAAACCAAACTTGCCCAAATGATGCATCAAGGGATGAAAACTCTTAAACTAGCTTGCTTCAGATGCTGGATTTTGATCACATTTTCGTGATGAAGAACTAGTTTGAAGTTTTTATATAGGTCTATTCCAAAGTTTTAGATCAAAATTTCATAAATTTTGCATTTTTGGATGTACACTTTTTGTTGGGTTATTTTGTGACTTTGCCTTACTTAAAGACAACATTCGTTGAGGTGAGCTCTGTAATCTCTGATTACCTATGTTTATATTCTATAATGTTATTGCAAAAGTTTAGAATTTTTTTTCTTTGGACTAATTCCATTATAAATTTTAATTGTAACTCCATGCTTATTTTTTATGTTATCATTTTATTATATTAACTTTCAGAGAGAAGTTCAGAAGATAGGGGTAAAACCAGTTGGCAAGAAGAGAATGGTTCTTCTGTTAAAGGACATCTACCATCAAACCCATCAATGTATGTGCAATAAAGATCTTCATGTTTTATTCATTTAAAAAGTATTTGGGCTTTTAAAAAAGCTTTTTTTTTTTTAGCATAAACCGACTTAACGATAAAATAAGCTTTTTCATAATTAAGTTTTATAATCTTGAAATGTTTAAATACAAAATTTTGTGTACTTGTGTAATAAAACTGTTTTTGGAAGATCTATGAATGTTTTCAAAATTCCCCCCAAAAAAGATGTCAGGTTTTAATACCTGAGATTGTTTTTACAGATGAGACAGACAGCGAGTTTGAGTTATCTGTGGACGAGACAACAGTAGAACAGAGTAAGCAGGGGGGACCGATCTCAGTCTCTGATGAGGAGGAGGAAGAAATCAGCAGCAGCCAGGAATCGGACAGAAGGTAACAGTCAGTACAGCTAATCAATGTCAATTATAACAGCCAATCTCCATCCTGTCCACAAATACCTGTGCCCATTACCAGATATAGAATTATAATAACTAATCAATATTTAGATATTATAAAATTATCACAGCCAAACACTGACTAGATATATTACTAATATTACAGCCAATCACAGATTAGGGAACATCATACCCACTGTCTATTATAAACTAAGAATACCCTCTTTCTGTACTGGTAATTTATACGCTTTAAATATTCACTAGAATGGAATCAAAGAATTGGACATGTAATATGTAAAAACTAAATTAAAGAAATCAGATGAAAATAAATGTTTCATTGTTACTAAACTTTAATGCTGGATCTTCCCTTGTTAGCGTTGTACTGGAGGAGAGTATGATAGAAGAAGAGGAGATAACTCCATCCCAGGCTGTGAGTTCTTGTTGATTTATGATCTGATTATTAATTTTTAGAATACTCAAAGACTAATTAAATATTTCAGAGTCTAAACAAAAATAAGAGATTGTGGGAATTTTGATCTCATAAATCTCTGAAGTTGATACATTTAATAAATCATAAATCTGTGAACTTGATACATTCAAAACTCTGCAGATATATATTTTACAGGGATCGTCGTCATCAGATTTGACTCAAAGAATTTCCCAGTTTATTCTGGATACACCAGATCTGTACACGAGAGTACTGATGTACGAGGTAGGTCATGTGATATAACACAGTGGAATATAATAAAGATAGGTTTATATATGCACACACTCCTGTACTATGAGATGCTGTGGTGATGTGGGCAACAATATTTGTGTTCAGAATAGGAAGTGTGGAATGATTAAATGAGCTGCAGTATTTTAATTTTTGTTTTTCTTGAATATATTAAACACTTTGTATGTAATAACAATTCTCATAGTACACTTATGATACTTCTATTCTTAAATGTTGGTTTTTCTGGACATCAACCAGAAATGTACAATTTCAATACCACATTAAATTTAAGAGGTATTTTAAACAGCGTCAAGTGAATCACATGTTAAACTTACAAAAGAAAATTTCCTTACAGCCATTGGAGATTGATGTATTGAAAAGGGAGATAACTGAAGCTGGAATCAAATGCTCCATGGAAAAACTACTGAATTACCTGGATGAAAAGGTCTTACATAATTATATTGTAACAGATAGAAATACATAATGTTGTAACATTTTAAGCAAGAAATTTGCAGCATTTCACAAGTGAAATAAAGCAGTCCTGGGAATAATGGTGAATAAACGGATACCAGTAAATTTATACTTTTATTTCATCGGTTGGTTTCCCAACATTACTTTTGATCCTCATGGAAATTGCTTACAAACAACAGATGGCAAAGGCATCAATGTCAAATACTGCAATAATCAGATATAACAATGTTTAACACATTTTAATAAGTAATTTAGGATAAAACATCATTATGTGTCAAAATCTGAGACTTCTGAACTGTATTCATTGAAAATAATGTTGTCTTTCAATAGCCAGGAATAACAATGTTTCACACATATTAATTATGTAACACTATCTTTGAGACTATATTGATTGAGAATAATGATGTCTGTATTTCAGTGTATAACATTTACAATGAAGAACAGAAGAAAAAACAGCCCCAAGAAAGGAAGGGGGAGAGGGAGAAAAAAGAAAACTACAGAGCCTGAGTAGTGAGATAATCATAGACTCTGATAAAACTAGAAGAAAGGAAGGATGAGAGGGAGAAAGAAGAATATTGCAGAACCTGAGTAGTGAGATATTATAGACTCAGATAAAACTCTGAGAAAAGAATGGACATGTTTAGTCATATGGCTTAAGAATGAGAGTGTGATAGTAGAAATGTGTATAGATCCAACACCAAACTGTGGAAGTTACTGATAGAATACACACTTAAAAATACATACATGTATAGATAATGACACTATTATAACTTAAAATCCTGTGAAAATGTATGCTTGGATGTATATGTAGATTTAATACAAGTATTTTATTTATTTATTGAATGAGTGAAAAGAGCTTGTTGAATAAATCTAAGCATGCCTGGCATGAATTTTGTGAATAAAATTTTTTACAGGGAGATTCTGTCTGTATATTTGTTCCAGTAGTCTTCATAGCTGTAGAACACAGTTTTTCAATCTGCAAAAAAGAAACATCCCAACATATTCCCTTCCAACACATTTACATGGTAATGGTTATTGCAAACACTGTAAATGGGGTGTCAAAAAAGCATTGAAGAAAATTTACAATAACTGAGTTTTTTTTTTTTTTAATGTATACATTTTAAAAGAGCTTTTCAGTCACTGTGAAAAATCTATTCTATGAAGACTGATGTAACAGGTGTGGTATTTCTGTTTATTTTAAGTACTGAATCACTCTCATATTGCCTGATTCTAACCCCACCCACACCCTTCCCTCAGAGTCCAAGCTCAGCCCTCCAGGGGCCACAAGTCTACAGTCATCAATACACCTGAGGAAATATCCATTCTGATCCAGAATATGTAGACAGTCATTGAATACGTCTGATACAATGATTTGACTTGATGAATCAGTCACAATCTGAACTGGACCAAAGGAATTCCTCCTCTTGGCAGATTCTCCCTTATATTTAAATCGGACTTTTCCCGTCTTGTTGACAACAACCACGACCATAGCATTACAGTCAGAGGCACAGATGTCTCCACTGTTGTTCTCGGCCAAATACAAGGGACTTGAACCCCCTTTGAAGATTGGAATGCCATATTCATCCTTCATTATTTCTTGTTTCTCCCACTGTCCCTGATATCGGACAATCTTGTGTTGCTCCCTATTTTTGGTTGCCATGTTGACTAAGATGTCACCTGATCTGGTACAGCAGAGACCTAGTGGCAGCCAGTCCTGTGGTGCCGTGATCAGTCTCTCAGACTTCCCACTCCTGATGATGTTTACTGTTTTATTGTCAAAGTCACTGTAGATGAGCTCCCCCTTTACAGACATGGCTATGTCTCCGGGGCATTCTATACAGGTGGTGGTGACCACATCCTTTATTGTCTTGTGTAGATCTACCCGCCTTATGATTTGATCATTACTACACAGCCAGACTTCACTGCTTCCCTCACAGGACACGGAGTACAGGGGGGTGATTCCAGTCGGGAGATCAGCAATAACTTGGGGTTTATCTAAAAACTCATTCAGAGATGGAGAAGGCGTTTCCTCTCTTGCATTGGATATGGATGTCTGTGTCAGTGTAGCCTTGTGCTCTCCTAATTGTATGCTTAATTTAACCCCTGGGACAGTAATGGACTCCCATTCTGGCAAAAGTAAATCAATGTCGGTGAAAATTTCCCTGTATTCTGCCAGTTTGGATTTGTACTTTGTGATTTCTGATACTTTGTTAGATTTTAGAATATATTTGTTTTGTTTGACTGTTTCATTCAAATTTGGCAAGGCCTTCTTCATTTTGGATTGGTTTGTCTTCAGAGCCAGTTCACAGCTTTCCTTCTTTAACTTCAGAGTGGACTTGATTTTGTTAAATATATCATCCACTGCCTGATGCCAGAGTGCCCTTGTCTTCTCTGCATCTTCCTCCATCTTCACAAACTTGGTTCTACATTTTTGTATCTTTTTATCTGAATCTTTATCATCTGGTCCATACTTGGGAAGAAGAACGTCTTCAATTTCTTCCATGTCTTTCTTGATTTCCTCTTTTGTCATGGCCACAATGTCAGCCATGTCGGTGACATCATGTTTATTGTGAGGACCGGTGAGACATTTGAAGCAGACTGGGACGTCACACTGATCACAATGCCCCTCGCATCTCTGGTGAGGATGAGAGGTGCACTCTGGGAAAACAAGCTGAATCTTTCGTTTGGCAAAGGGTACTATGTCGTGCGTAGAGGATTTCAGAATGTCTACGTGTTTACTGACACAATCGACACACAGGTTGACTTGGCAGTTGTTACAATACTGCTGGGTAGCATTGTCACAAAGATCACAAGTGATCACATCTTGTGCCAAGGATAGTGGGGCTGCCATCTCAAAGCCTGTAATTATAAGGGGAAGAAATAAAAAAAACTTTATATGAAAATTCCTTTTCAAATCAATATGTTAAGAGTCCTGGGCACTAAAAGTTTTTGTCAGTTTGAGAAGATATGCTGTTGTTTATCAAAAGAATATAATAATTATTATTTTATCACTAAACATTAATAATCAGAAAAACAGATGTTTGTAAAACACTTATGCTCCCCTCCCCCAAATAATTGGAATTTTTCTAAGTCAAAAGGACATAACTCTGTATCAAAAATGGCTTGATTGTATCCAAAACAGAACTTGACCTAGATATTCTTATGATAAATCTGTATACCAAATTTCATTTCAGTATGTGCAACCTCTGTGAAGAAAATAGACGTAAACTGCAAATTATTAGAATTTTTTGTAAGTTTAAGGGGCATAACTCTGTCAAAGATGGCCCAATTGTACCAGTAGCAAATCTTGACCTAGATATTCTTCTGATAATTCTGTGTACCAAATATCATTTCAATATGTGCAACCTCTGCAAAGAAAGTGAACAGAAACTGCAAATTATTGGAATTTTTCTAAGCCCAACGGGCATAACTCTAAAATGGCCAGATTGTACCCAAAACAGAACTTGACCTAGATATTCTTATGATAAATCTGTATATTAAATTTCATTAAAGATGTGCAACCTCTGCAAAGAAAATGAACGGAAACTGATATGACAGCAGCAAAGCAATATGCCCTCCGGTCTTCGAAGGGGGCATAAAAATGTGAAAGGGGTAGTGAAAGGAGGGGTTTGGGTGTGGGGTTTCAACCCCATTCCTCCTGATAAATATGACTGATATCAATGCCAAATGATTTGGTAAATTAATAATGGGATACTGTTGCTTGACAAGAATGAATCATTTGATTTTAAATCTATCTCATATTCAATACTGATAATAAGAAAAGGCTTTCTGCATTTACCCCCCCCCCCTCCCTTTTCAGGCCTCGTACACACACCTTATACAAATTAAAGCAGTTCACCATTAGTACGTAAATACATTGATTTCAAAAAGACTGATTCTCACCTCTTGTCTTTATAACTTCAATGGTCTGCAGACTTGGCGACGGTCATAACATTTGCGGAAGTATACGGATAAAAGATTTAATCCCTTTCCTTTAAACATTTAAAATGCACTGGACAATGAATTCCCCTTACAAATAAAAATTTATTCGAAGGTATCTCACAGGGACGTAGCAACAGGGGGGGGGGTACTGCCCCCCCCCCCTTTTTTGCCAAAAAATTTTTTACTATTTAAAATGTGTACTGAAAGGGTGGTTGCCCCCCCCCCCCCCCCCACTTTATACTAAAGTAAAGTAATATGAAGGAAATATAGTATTATAAGCTTTAAAAATGGATATTGAAAGGAATTGGAAGTGAAAAAAGTTTGACTGTACCCACACCCCCCCCCCCCCCCCCCCACGAAATAGGATTTTCGACTCTGGGCAATTTTCCTTTTTTTTTTTTGCTTGTCAACTTTTTCAGGTAAGTAAAAAAAAATTTCTGTGGCTGCCCCCCCCCCCTTTCGAAATCGATGCCACGTGCCTGTCTCATATCTTAGAGTTCATAAATTTCAATAGATAAAGCTCTTTAATGTTTTAAGAATGAGAAGGAACATCTGACAATGTAATGAACCACCTTAAATAATTGCATATGCACTTGGTTTCACGGTGCCGTATTTTGTGTATTATTTATTTTGTAGGTAAATAACACATAGGCGTAGTCAAAGGGGGGGGGCAGCGGGGGCACTACCCCCCCCCCACTTTCAGATCGGGGGGGGGGGGGGGGCAAGAGTATGTCTGAGCTCCCCCCCCCCCCCACTTAATGTAGAACAAAATCACAGCTAGGTTGAATTAAAATTAAACCTCATTTTATGGCAAATGTATTTTATTTTCAACAACAACTGCATGAGTAAGCATTTCTCTTGAAGTAATAAGATAAGATAAGATAAGATAAGATTTATTAATACCAATTTGGGGCCCATCAAGGCATACAAGTAATAAGGAAAAAAAAAACATACAAGCAGAAATTCAAAATTGATAGCAGTATTTAACAAAAGATAAATGATGTTACAGCAGTTGGGGATTACAACATACATAATCAATATACTGTAAATAAAAGTTTGTTTAAAGTATTTCTATATATTACTCTTTTGTATTTATTTGTTTCTTTGTTTAACATTGCATAATTTGCTATTTCTTATTTTAAAGATATTGATTAAAAAATTACCCAGCTTGATAAGCAACATGTCATCTTCATTAGACATAATCCATAAAAATTTTTCTTTATTTGTTAAAGTATAGAAATTTTTATTACTTTTAGCAATAATATTAAAAAAGTCATCTCTATCATGCTTATATAATGGACATTCAATCAGTGAGTGTATCTCATCTTCCACACAGTTCATGTCGCACATTCTACAAATTCTTTCATTTCTTGCAAGGGTGGTTTGCTCTCCAGCAGAGTTTAGTTTTTTTTCGTACCTTCCACTTTCTATTCTGAGGTTATGTGAACTCACTCTAAATTTGCATATAATTTTTCTTTGTTCAAAATTTTTTAATAATAAATACTTTTCAATTTCAAAACTTCTTTTTATATAGAAATATGTTGTAAGTTTACCCGATAGACAACCATCATCTCTTTGTTTAAACCAATATTGAAGGAAATCTTCTCTAATAATTTTTTTCAGATGTTTCTTTAAAGTTATTAGTTTCATTGATTTACATCTTGACAAATCTATGCCCATTCTGTTACAGAAATATGTTACATTTGAAAACCAACTATTTACATTACAACTGTCCAAGATAATGCTTTCTTTGTATGCACTGTATAACAAAGAGTTTTCAGGCATGTTTTCCAGTCTGTGCCAGTAAGATATAATTGCTATAATAATAGAATAAAATATTGGTTGTCTACCCAGTTCAGAGAGAACTGCAATATTGGTACTTCTTTTCCCAGACCCTATGATAAATTTGCAAAATTTCATATGAAGATTTTCAATCTCCCAATCTTTAAATATATCAAATAAACATTTTTCTTTTCTTTGCATTGATGATGACAATACACCCCATATTTCGGATCCATAGGTAGCTATTGGCTTGATCATGTGATCAAATAGATGAAGTAAAGTTTTAATGGGTGGATCTGTTGATTTTATATCTTTGTATATTTTAAATGATGACTTTAAAGCTTTGTTATATAAATTACACCTTGCTTCTTTGAAAGAACCAGAATTTGAGAGTATTATACCTAGGTATTTATACGTTTTTACACATTCTATATTAATACCATTAATTGAAAATGTTTCTTTTAATAAATGCCCACTTCTGTTGAAAATAATTACTTTTGTTTTGTTAACATTGATTTCCAAACACCATTCTTTACAATATTTGTATAACATATCAAGTTTTTGTTGCAGGGCTAGCTGGTTGTCAGATAATAATAGTAATATATAGTTGCATAATATAGTAATGTACAAAATGTAATATAGTATTATAATTAAATCTGTCAAGACCTCTTGTGTTCCCCAGTTTGGGATAGGGAGTGCGGGTCATAAATTTTAGATTAGGCCACAGTTTTTATATCTTTCGGTTTACGGATCCGCCGACCCGATTTTTTCAGGGACTAGAAAATAAAAATAAGGCCTAAAAAAAAAAATTCTGTGTTTCGGGTAACCCGACCTAGCCTAGAAAAATGCGCCGATCCTACATTTTTTTCCGATGTCCGTTTTTATCCGATTAAAAATCCTCTTGTTTCTATGTAAAATCCGTTTTTATCAGAATATTTTTTTTCTCGTTTATAAGGAACGTCGTTAAAACGCTTAAGTGTACATGATCTATAAAACAACATGCAAGCGTTTTTTTAATACGAAGAACCAGACAGCATGTGCTCTGTCGTAAATATTTGGTGCAAAAAATGTTCTCACAGAGCGGAAGAACGACTTATAAGTGTTGTAAAACACAAGGAAACTTTTGATATGTTCGAGGCGAGATTCAAGTGTCCTAATTCTTTCCTCAATATATACCTAAGCACTTCAGAAAAAGGTCCATGGGCGGCCATCGACGACGACCTCTTATCCGATTTATATCAGGCCCCTATGGGTGTTGTATTCGGGACATTTCCTGACACAAAATACATGAAGCTTGAGTGTATTGAGAATCAAGTTGAAGAATCACAGCCAGTAGCTACAACCCCACCCCCAAATGCATTTCAAATATTGATGTCAAATGCGGGAATGTCGACCAAACCTCGCGTACCCAGCAAAAAACGTTCCAGGTATATGCATAAAATTAGCCGATATTATAATAGTCATATAATATTAGTTATTGTAAGAAAATTAAAACATTTTAAATTAATATGTTTGACAGTGACGTTTATCCTTGGCATTGTAATTTGTTTGCTATATTGAAGATAGCTGTCAGATTTAATTATAATATTGAAGCATATGTATTTTCCAAAATATTTAGTGCTGGTGTTCCAGATGGCCTGTCTGACAAGGATGAGCTATTTAATGATATAATCACGTGGATGGAGGAAAAGAGTTTAACTTTTTTCAATGCAGACAATGAAGGAAAATATTTTGCACAGGTAAATCATTTGTGTATGCAGTATTAAACTATTTTTTATTCAATAAACAAATTATTATGGAAGACATTATGAATTTGTTATTGTTGATTTTTTCAGTGTCATGGTCAGACAAGTCAGGTACAGTTAAATTGTAACGTATAAAATGGTGCTGGGATTAATCCATATATATATAAAGCTTTGTGAAACTCTAGTCTGCTGCTTTACTTCTCAAAACACACTCTTTCTTTTCACCTTTTAATACAGTATAACTTTTAGTATAACCCTTTCTCTGATATCTATGTGGGAGTGGTCTGCTTATACTTTTTATTTAAAATCTGGCACTATGTATGGCATTCAATTATTGTACTATTTAATAATACTCTACTCACTAATGCTGAATTGGTAGTCATGTGTATGTGTGGTCTAATGTTTTACATTGAGTTGGAGGAATGAAGACTATATATAGTCTTTATGAAAATATAATGTTTGCGTTTCATTTATAATATTTTTATATTAAAATACTTAAAACTCGGTGTCTGTCTAAAATATGTCTGGCATTATACGATTAACTACGGTGCTTGAAACATGTTTTCATTTATACTATTTTTTAAACCAGTGTATTTATATTTTTTTCTATAACCTGTTACATGTTTTACCAGACACAAGAAAGTAAAGTCTAAAATAATTTTTTCAGGTCCTGACAAATGCTCTATGGTATGTAACAAACCACCACAACACAATAAATGAGAGAGGCAGGAGGGAGAAAGAAGTATTGGGAATCCCACCAGAGTTTGACAAGTTTAAAAGCTATAATGATCATAAGAAAAAAAAACAGAAGTGTGGAACCCTAGATGCTACACAGATGAAGACACACTCAGACATTTTATTAAGCTTATGTAGTAAGCCTTATATGAGAAGCACACCTGCATGGGAACAGGCTTATCAAGACATGAAAAATTTAGCCGAATCTTTTTCATCTTATAGCACATATTTGAAAAATCAGAATGAGAAAATACAGTTCAATCAAAATCTAGACCATCCAGTTCGCCAGGTGTCAGAAGATGTTAGTGTCAGGTGTATTCAAAGAAACTGGATTGGAATCCGTGATGAGTATAAGCATATTGACAAAATTATTGCTTTAGCTGACTTTAATGAGCCAGTTTTTTTTGATGAAAAAGAACATTTATCAAAACCTTTTCAAAACCCCATGCAAAGACACAGGTTTTTTGAAAACTTTCAGCTTTCTGTGAATGTTGACATGTACAAGTACAGTCCTGGTGGAAGCATTGTAACAGTATACTGTTTAATAAAAGTTCAAGATAACAGAGCTGAGATTGACAAATGCTCACAAATTGCATCAAATCTGCTGAAAATTAAGCCAAAATTTCCTGAATACCACACAAGAGAAATGAAAAGAAGTTTCAAGTTGAAGGTCAGCAATGTTGCTCATGTCCAGCCTGGTTTGTTAGATACTATATACAAAGAACTTGCACTTGATGCATCCCAAGATGCACACCCTGTTACCCAGCAAAGAATTAGGATGATTTTTATGGGTGAAACTGGACTGTTACCTGATCTTAGACATCTGAACCAAGGCAGGCCATCAGGGGAGTATGACATTTTCTTTGAAAACCTTACAGACTTGATTGAGGAGTACACAGCAGCGGATGACAGAAGACACAATATTGCACACATGTCAGAGATTCTGTCCTTAAAAGATTTGATTAACCAGACAAAAGAAAGGTGCCCAGTGGATACGCCGATCCCTTCTGCTGCTCTCGTACGATTACAATTTTGCCCGAGAAATCCTTACTCCCATGCTGCAATGAACTTCACATCAAAAATTAAGGTTCAATACAAGATCCAAAGACGACAGTTAAGGATTGCTCACCCTGATGACCATTACTGCAATGCTTTGTTTAAATATGAAAGAACATTAGCTGTAGAGCTGGGAAAAGACTGTGCCTTTTTTTTTTGCGATGACAAGGCCAAAGTACAGATAGGAGAACCTGATGTTCCTTTGTCTACAGGGGTTAGGGGAAAGAAAGTGCTAGCATTAACAAGCACAACTCTTGCTGCAACTGACCATGATTTGCACCACAAAGGCAGCTTAACACCATCAGTGTATATGCAATGTGATGTACCAGACAGCATTGACAAACCTTTCTACAGAGGAAAAGTTACTGTGGTTGTGAATGACTCAGTGTTTCAGTCATCAAATCCAATGAGGCATGCAACAGCTCTGCTGAAACAAATCCAGAATTTGCAAGAGAAACCAAAGGTTGTTTTGAAGTTTAGTGATGGTGGGACAGACCATAGAACCAATCTTGAGCATGTGAAGCTAGCAGCTATCTGTCTTTTCAAAGAACTGGATTTAGATTTATATGTCGCAGCCAGATGTGCTCCAGGCCAGTCCTGGATAAATCCAGCTGAGAGAATTATGTCTATATTAAATATAGGACTTCAAAACTGTGCTTTATCTCGAGAGAAGGGGTCAGAAAAATTTGAACAAACACTGTCCAAATGCACATCGTTGGATAACATTAGATCCAAAGGGGAAGAAATCAGAGAAGAATGGGAAACTTCATTGGAGTCAGTGCGTAGGACAATGGAAAATAGATTCAGAAAACTTGCTTTGAAGGATGAACCCTTTCAGATATTGAGTCCAATGCAAGACAATGAAATTGATTATTTGTCTAGACATATCGATATTATGTTTCCAAATATGGACAAGACCAAACTAGTCAAGAGTCATACAAGTAAAGTAGAAGAATACCAGAAGTGGGTAGAGATTCACTGTAGACTTAGGCAGTACAGTTTTCAGGTCAGAAAGTGCAATGACATTGAGTGCTGTTCACCATCTCTGTCAAATCGGAATTGGCTTCCTGATCCAGTTCTGGATGTAGATAAAAATCACTACAAGGGCTTTGACAGTGTCTATGGAACAGAGACAACAGAAGAAGATAGACCTACATTGATGAAAAAAACTAATGAAGGTGAGCCAAAAAACAGCAAAAAGAAGGAACAGAAGAAAGAGACAAGAACTGATCCAATTACTAACCTTATACCAGATGATCCAGCGTTACAAGGTGAAGCTAGTGTATTTACAGCGCAGAATGCCAGATATACAACAACATGTACAGAGTGTGAAAAACCAAGATTGATTTATGGCAAAAGTAAATTGACCGAAAGACAAAAAGTACAGCTTGCTCTTTTGTTGTCAGAATTTGAGTTCACTTGTGGAAGCCCAGTGACACCACCAGAGCACTCCTTGCATGGTAAGCTCTTAACAAGAATGAACATCAACTGTGGAAGCCCTATCGAGGTTGCATACTTTAGCTCTTCAATTGGCAGGAAGGACCTTTGTTATTATTGTGGGGCTGCTAATGCAGAGACAGACAATGAACTAAAGAAAGAATTCAAAACAGTCTTACCACTTTGTCAAACCTGCAAGGACATGGGCCAACAAGTTGTTACTCTGCGACCATATGGCAAAAAATCCAAAAAGTGAACCTATTAAATAATTTTTTTAGGTGCCTCTTCCGCTCTGAGATCAAGACCGAGTTCGAATCCTGCTGTTTGCCGTTAAATACTTTGTGTTATAACTGATTTTTTTTTCTATCTTAATTGTAAATTTCTCATTTTCATCACAAAATAGTTGCAAAATTTATAATAAATGTGTATCCGACATAATATTTTTTATTGATTAATATTTGAAACAAATGTATGTAAAACATCAACAAGTTTATATTAATACATGTTTTCATAAATCTTGGCAGATTCAGATATTTATATAAATGTGAAAAGCAAAAGTTTGAAATTGATGTTTGATTGATATCAAAGAATGATTTCATGGTATTTTGTCTGTTTCAACTGTTTAATCTTTAAATAATTCTCTTTTGAAATGTTCCCATCTGTGTGATATAAAGTCTGACATCTTCTTAGTAATGATAGAATATGGTGAAATTTATACTGGTAATTCTGACACGGATATTTCTTTATTAAAGGTTTTGTGAAATACATGCACTGTAGCTGAAATGACAAGAAAATGAACAATTAAAATTATATGAAACTGTAAAATTTTGTTCAGGTTTGATGTTTTTTAAACATGTTGGGGTTTAATATAACATAAAATAATACTATCATGATTTTTAAAATCTGTTTTCAGTGTTCGTAGAAATAAAAAAAATTAAAAAAATAAAAAAAAATCCCTACCTACCTACCCTAATTTTTTCATCAGTGTTACCCTAAACACACAATTTTTTTTTTTAGGCCTAATGGATTTTATCACCACTTTCGATAATTTTCCGGAAAATTCATGCCTGATCATCAGGGTTTTAATATTTATAATGCGTCTGAGTCCCAAACATGTAATAAAACGTATCATTCTTTCAAACGTTTCAGTGACTATAAACAGAAACGTATAAACATGGCGGCAAGCATGTCTACGAGGGTCGTTATAAAAGTTCGCGGACACATTGAATTACGGAAAATCTGTTGTGTACTGTGAAGTATGACCTATGTCTGAATAAATTCCTACATTTTGTTTATTGGTATGTAAAAAATCAGGTCCATATTATAAAATCTTGAAAATTTACAACGATTTTTACTATGAGGTCATGGGATTCACGGAGCAATCACTTGACGTAAGGCGACGTGACAACCAGATTTTAACCCGTTAAGCTTTGTCGCAGTTCTATAAATCTTTCATTTCTTCAGATATTTCTTATCTTTTTTCTACTGTAAAATTAAATATCTATATCAAGACATGTTACTTTTCTTCTATAATGTCTTTTGTAACTGATTCGGATTTTATTGAGATCTTTAAAAAAAAGTCTATGCAGTTAATCGATCAGGTATCGAAACTATGCAATACCATAGGCGCAACAAAACGTCCATGCGATACGGTGGTATTGAAGTATCGATGGAGTTAATCATTCAAAATGTTAATCCTTCCATTCTTTTGAAGCTACAACCATTTGAAAACTTGTCCTTTGTAGGTGTAGAAATTCCCGGCATCATCTTGAACATTTTATTCCTTTTTAAGACATTTTCCAGTCTGCATACACAATTTTTACGTAGTGCAGTGCTCCATGACGCTCAATGACGTTCCGATTTTTGGCTGTGTTTTTATGCGTTGATCATTTATAAACGGCTATAAAACAGTCATATACCCTCCAATTTAGTTCAAAATTTCTCCCAGTGACGTTTCATGAATACTTTAGCGGCAGGTAAAATATCATAAATCTCTTTGCACTACAATTGTGAATTTTTTAATTTTGATAAAGAGTCTTTGTGATGTAAACGTGCCAAAATGTAGCATGCTCCGTGAAGCAAGTTTTATCAAAATATAAAAGCTATATATTTTTCAATAATCACCGAAGAGCACCAAATTCTTGTATATTTATTGGAAAAAAGGTAAAGATTTTATCTGGAAAGTTTGACCGGTTTCGTTGAAATAGCGCGCTCACAATAGAACTTGTCCGCGAACTTTTCTAACACCCCTCGTATATTTAAAGTGCGGTTAAAATGTCTTGGAGATAACACGCTGTCCAGAAACTTTTCACAGAGAATGAAAGAAGAGCAAACTATAGGAGAGATGCAATATTTCTTCTCCCCAAAGAGTCCTGTTAAAAACGTAATCTTGTATGATTTTTATGGAAATAAAAATAACCACCAAACATCAGCTGTTTCAATGACATAACTTCGCTATTTTTTCCCATTGGTAATATTTTTCTTCCAATTCGAAAGTAAGGAATTAATATGTTGAAACTGAACAGAAATTGTGGATATTGCACACAAAGACTATGAACGTTTTTTTAACTTGAATTTTATTTCCCAAATCCAGACATGCTAAATTTTGTGATAAGTGTATGAAACAATGAAAAAATCAATATAACCAGATAAATAGATCGTTTTCATGGTTATAGGTCCCAGATACATGCCTTGTTGTTGACATTTTGCTTTGACCACCATTGGTACATGTAGCTAAAAGGTCACTCTAATAAAACTGATAAAAGGAAATAGGCAACAGTGTAGGGTTTCACTAATAAAGTAAAGATAATCTGTGACTTGAATTCATCGTGATAATTAATTTAATATAGTTTACGAGATTATGAATCTAAATCAAAGTAAATTAGTTGGGTTTTTTTTGTAAAAAAAAAATAAAAAAATGAATATATCATGTTCCCAATCTTCTATGATCAACATCTTTGATTTTTAAAAAGAGATTTTTTTTTAAAGATTTCAAATAAGATCTGAAGTAAACCTTCAGTAAAATCATTTGTAGTTCCTTTTATTTGATTCTCAATTTACTACAAATAATTTTTTTCAAATTTCAGGAAATGATTCTAATTTTTAACAATTCAAAAGAAGGGTTGTGTCGTTTTTTTTAAATCAGCGATGTTCCGTTTGAAAAAAGTTTCAAATTATTTTTATTTTTATTTTGTCACCACCCAATGGACATTTTGGTTGAAAAAATCCGTAAACCTAAAGATAAAATAACTTTGGCCTTAGACGTTTTTTGTTTCACTCAGCATCTGTTATCTAACAAAATTAAATGAGAATCACAAGCTGTCCCGTGTGCTGAAATCTGAAAGTCATTATTTATTTGCTAAATCCCATTTCTTGTTTCACACATAGTCACAAAGTACGCTTTGTTAAATTAAACCTCCGGATTTTTAATTATAAAATTTTGATCATAGGCGTCGGAACCGCAAGGCCGTAACTAGGCTCAAATTTTTAGTGAGGCAAGGGTGCTGGGCATTCCTAGTCTCAGACGGGGCAAGGATAGTACCTCATGACCAGTGATTGAGGTTTCCAAGGGGAGGGAGGTCCCGAAACCTGGGTTTTAGAAAATAAAAGATTTAATCTTAAAAAGTTTTAACGTTTTGAATTTTCACCCGCATGACGCAGTGGTTAGAGCGTATGCTCTAGAGTCGCAGACTAAGGAGTTGATCCTTACATCACGGGTTCGAATCCCACTGCGGGATGTAGAGACTAGTCCTTCGGATGAGACCGTAAAAACCGAATCCTAACAAGACCTCTCGCTGTTCAGTCATCCTCAGTGATCCTGAAAGCCCAGTACAGATTTAAAACTTGCAGCCCTCCATCGGCAAGTTTTTCAATATGAATGAGAAATTCTTAGAAGGGGTGTTGAATAATCAAACAATTTACTAAATAAACATTTTGAATTAAATTTTACATGCGTTCTAAATGAAAATGAGGTACCTGGTGAGATGGACGATTTAAAGAAATGGAAATAAAAGTTGAAAATATTAATTTAGCACGAAGACACACATAAACAATGTAGAACTTTTCACTTTTCAAAAAACTCTAAAAATTTAGTGAGGCATTTGCCTCACTTGCCTCAATGGTAGTTACGGCCTTGGAACCGGGGGGCTAGGTGGGGCTTAGCCCCCCTTTTTTTCCAGATATATAGTTATGCTTAGTATAGACATTGAACATTGCTTCGTAGGATTTGCGCTTGTCAAAGAATTTCTTGATTGAGCCCCCCCCCCCCCCTTTTAAGTTTGTGACTACGCCTCTGTAAACATTATGTCTCTGCTGAAAATATTTCTTAATCAGTTAAATTGTTTGTTTTTTTTTAATTGCACATTTTAAAAAAATGAATTTTAATGTATTTAAATATATAAAAGAATTGTCTTTATGTAGGTTACATCACAGGATTTCGCGTACCTATCAATTTTGCCGAAATTTTCGGTAAATAAAAAAGATACGTAATACCTATAATAATATTACGTATTTTTTATTTAATGAAAATTTCGGTATAATTGATAGGTACGCGAACTCCTGTGGTTACATGCAGTTACCTGGTATATGATATTTTTAAAAAGCTCACTGAATTCTTTTTCTTTTTATTTTAATGAATGTATTCAGACATACTGTCACGTAGAAAAACTCATAATACACAAAATACACCATTCTGAAACCAAGCGCATATGATTTAAATATTTCGCGCTCTTTACGTTGAAAACCGAAATGCGTTCCCATACCCGTCAAGCTTGTCACGTGATAAAGCTTTACAGTTGTCAAGTTCGTACCATATAGCACATGTTCACTTGGTTCATTATGGATCATCATAACAGAATTAATATTTCAGTATTGATTATGGATTGAGGAAAAACTCCTCACTGAATACAATAGAAGATATAACTTATAAAGGTAAGTTTAGTTAGTTTTGTAAACTTGTGTGCCGCGCGCACCTGCATGGGCTGTTTTGACCAAAACATGAATCGCCCGTCATATCACATATGAAAACTTTTAAAAAGTGAAAACTTTTAAATTAATTTGGTAGTGTCAGGCATACGTATGGACTTGGCATGATCCAATATATGAATGTGGATCCAGGTTGCCTGACTCAAAACAATTGTCAATGAGCTCAGTTGAGCCGGTGATGAGTGAATTCATAAACTTATGGCTGTATCTACCACCCTGATTACATTTACATCAATCTAGGTTTATTCCAAAAGTAACTAATAATATTAAGTGAAAAAACTAAACCTCTGGGCTTGATTCCAACTGTAACCTGGAGAGGAGAAAAATGTAGCAGACGTACCAGACATGGATTCAAACCCAGGCCCCCCTGACTCAGGGCCTGAGTGAATCTCCAGTCAGGTGCTCTACTAACTGTGCTATCTGGTCACTGGCAATTGACCGCCACATTTTTCTCCTCTCCCTTTACATTTGGTGCTATGCCATATGCCCTGGAACATCGTCGGAAACCCACGGGTGATCTCGTCTTTACTTGATAAGTAAAGACGAGATCACCCATGGGTTTCCGAGGATGACCCTGGAAGTGACAGGTGGAAGACCTGCCAGGGCCTGGTTTGGTGACCTTGAGGGCCGAATTCCTTCAAGGAGGAAGGAAAGTGACTCTCAGATAGATTCAGTTAGCGATGGCCAAATAGTTTAGTGTGTTTAATTGCTTGCATGATCATCATCATGAAGCTAAAAAATCTAACAGTTAATGCTTACTTTTACATGCTCTTGCTTCCATAAATACAAATTCTATAATCCCTGCGCCATTCTTCTGTCTCTCTCTCTGTCCCACTATGCCTATCGATGATCCATTATAGCTTTATGTAGAAATTAAGTATTTTTATGGTTTGTATTTTTATCTTATTCGAGTACATTTTGCAAAAACTCAAAGTAGGAATTCACCCCTTCATAAAAAAAACAACATGTTTTGTCGTCTTCAACTACGAAATCATTAATAATATTAATTTACAATTTAAATCAAAGGTTACCCTTTAAATGAAATACTGTAAATCACTATATTTTCCCCATACTTTTTTATGTGAGATATATCATAGCTTTTTGGTATTAGTATTAGCGAGATATAATGTTCAGGAGTTATATGTTTTCTGTTTAATATAAATATACTCAAGAATAAAATTTTTGCGAGGAGGCAGAGTTGCATAATTAAGCAAAAATAAAGTTCTCACAAATGAAAAGTGATTAATAGAAATTGAAAAAAAAGCTGAAAAGTTTGGTCATTTTGTAGTAATTTTCAGGATGTGGGGGGAATTTTGATCTTTGATTTGATAATCCATACCTAGAGTAAGCTAAAAATATATAACCCCCGGCATATGGGTCTTCATTTCCAGTGGTTTTTCAGGGCCTTTAATCGCTTATTACTAAACTGAAATGATTTGAGATTTGAGAATCATTTCCAATTGCCAATCATTTCACCTACTCAGACCACTAAGTCTATCAGTTACAATTATAGTGTTGGGAGGAGGGAATATTGTAAATTGAATGGTAAAGTTATGATGCTCCAATTCCAGTTTAGGAAGAACTGAGGAGAAGAAATAATCTATAGCTATAGGCATGATAGGTGCCAGGTAGAAATTTACAGCAGAGGACCATTACATTTAAATTAATATTTATTTTACCAATTAGATTTTTGATAGCATTTGTTGACCGATTGATTTTATTTTTAGGGTACCTTGTTTGAGACCTTCAGGTATGGGTACGCTGGTACTAAGAAACGAACTCGGGAGCTTGGAAACGGGGCTGAAAGACCTGAAAAGGTCACGGGTAAGCTAAAAATAAAAAATTCAAATGTTAAATCCTGTGAAATATTAAGAAGTACAAACAAACATAAACAAACTTTTACTTTGAAATACTTTGATCTGTGCAAATGTAAAATAAGGTATGAATATTGGCTGTACATGCAAATGTTGAATAACTGTCAGAGATATGGGATTTAGACTGGGGTCAAAAACAAATAGAAATATCAATACACTCTCCATAAGATTAGTGGGCATGAAATACAGGTCTACTAATGTCTCCCAAAGTTTTAAAACCAATCGCTATCAAAGGCAAGAGCTTTTTATCAAGGAATTCAGTCGAGTTTTATATTCTTTTATGATATCTATGAAATTTATATTCCTTTGTTTGAGAAATTTATCTGTGGTGGAGAAGTTTTTGGCCTGATCAAGATAAAATATTCCTCCTGTATAAAGTTTTTCTTTTTTAAGCAAATGGAAGGTAGATATTATGGCATTATTTGAATTGAAAAAGGTGATTTAACTTTTTAATTGATTTTGTGTCACCCAGGGGAAATTTAATTTGTGAGAAGGTTTTGTGAAAAACATCAAATAGGGACCACAATAGATTTCTTTCTTAACACATGCCTTTTAATATAAAAGGTTTAGTGTATAGGATTGTTTTGAGTTAAATGATTAATGTTTACATCTTATTTAGGGTGTTTGACAACCTTTAGGTTTCTTGAACATTTCTGATATCACGAAATACTACATGTTTGGTCACCTGGTGACACAGTGATTCAAAAAGGTCTCCTCTGGAGGAGTGGAGAAAGAAGTTGATCATGAAGTTACTGGTTCAAATTCTACTACAGAACTTGCATCCTCACAATACCGTGGACCACTGGAAAAATATCATGGGCTGACTGTAGGGAACTCTCAACCAGTCACATTAAGCCATTCTATGATAAGCAATCTGTAACAGAGTCAACTGAAATTCTTTCTGTTTACCTGTACATTTAAAATTATTTATAAAAGCCCTAATTTGATTGGTGCCTCTTACTGAGAGCTAGAAGCAAGCTCAACAAGAATACCAGTATTTGCCAGCTGGGGGTCTTGTGGTAACATGGTGACTCAGGACCCCTGGCATTGTGAGGATGCTGGATTTGGAAACCGTGAAACAAATATGTCCATATAAAATGAAGTAAAGTTGCACTACTGTGTTGCAGAAGTTGCTGGCACAAAAATAGCTCTATCAGTGCTTGATGGCATCACAGCATGATGGAAAAGTTCTCAAAGGGGACTGAAATCAAGCAAACAAACTAAACAGTATGGTGGCATATTTCTGCCCCTTGTGTGCAAGTTATTTTTCTGTCAAATATGTCGACATGCAAGATAAATATGTTGACATGCAAGATAGTTATGTCAACATGCAACATAAATATGTTGACATGCAAGAAAATTGCAATCAAATAAATATTATAAAAAATCTTCAAAAATCTCAAATATTGCCCACATGTGACATCCAACATGCTAGATGCTACTTATTTATGCTAACGTGCAAGATAAATATGTTGACATGCAACTTATTTATGTTGACATGCAACTTATTTATGCTGACATGCAACTTAGTTATGTTGACATGCAAGATAAATATGTTGACATGCAACTTATTTATGTTGACATGCAACTTAGTTATGTTGACACGCAACTTAGTTATGTTGACATGCAACTTAGTTATGTTGACATGCAAGATGAATATGTTGACATGCAACTTATTTATGTAAACATGCAACTTAGTTATGCCGACATGCAACTTACAAGTTGCATGTCAACATATTTATCTCGCATGTCAACATAACCAAGTTGCATGTCGACATAAATAAGTTGCATGTCGACATAATTAAGTTGCATGTCAACATAAATAAGTTGCATGTCAACATATTTATCTTGCATGTCAACATAACTAAGAATAAGTTGCATGTCAACATAAATAAGTTGCATTTAGCATGTTGGATGTCACATGTGGGCAATATTTGAGATTTTTGAAGATCTTTTATAATTTTTATTTTATTGCTATTTTCTTGCATGTCAACATATTTATGTTGCATGTTGACATAGTTATGTTGCATGTTAACATAGCTATCTTGCATGTCGACATATTTGATAGAAAAACAACTTGCACACAAGGGGCAGAAATATGCCACCATAAAACAGCACAAAAATTGTGTAGCTGTAGTAATTTTTTTTTTAAAGGGAAAAGAATAGTTTATTCTGGGCAATAAAATTAAGTTCTCCTTTATTTATTATTCTTAATATTAAGTATAATCATGTGCCATGATTTTCAAATCTTGGGGATTTGTTCAGAGTTAGAACTTAGGTTCAGTTTGTAAGCGGCTTAACAATGTGATTTTTAGCGCAGGTTACTTAATAGTTGTTCCTATTTTGAGGGGCTTACCGAGTTCTTATGCAGTCAGCTAAGGATTGCAGTGTTACAAAGGGTACTGAACATAAGGATAAACACTGCACATTTAAACCATACAAGTACACATCAGAACATTTAACATTAACACCTGGAGTTAATAGCATTTGAAGGGGAAAACAAGCTAATTCAGAGAATTTGTGTCCCCCGCTTAAGGAAAAAGTAAAACATGCGCGGTTCGGGGGGAGAGTTGGATCCCCCTCACTGAATTTGTAGAATTATTAAATGTATACATGTACATGCATGTATACTGAAGCAAATAAAATATACCATTATGGATATGAAGATTTAATTGCTTATTCTTTATTATGTGTATAGAAAATTCTTTTTATATGGAATATTTATCATACTGTAATGATGATTTTATGAGTTTGTACAAGCCAGACCTCGTAAATTTTTCATTTCGTGTGCTGAATACTATTATTTAGTTAAAAAAAAAAGTATTTCAAAAAAAAAGCTGTCCGTCCGGGACTTGAACTCAGGACCTGTCACATTGGAAGTGAGAAACATACCACTAGACCACGGAATCGCTTTACATGGAGTCAAGTATATGCAGAAGTGAAGTCACATACATGAGTATATTCATGTTCGGTATTGTCAAAAGTTTACACAATCCATGGTGTTTGATTATTTAGCCTTTATTAAACAGTTCTAATAGATGTAATAAGAACATAAAGTCAGCCGAGAACCTGTTTTATATGCAATAACTCTCCTCATGCCTCAGTGCTAAAAATAGCGACATGTAATACTATAAATACTAATAAAACAAACGGGGCGGGGCACTTTGAGAGGGGTGAGAGAGGTCCTAGGGAGTTTTGGTATAAAATTACATTGAATAAGCTCAAAATCTTCTTGATATATCGCCCGGAAATGATAGTGTTACACACAGACAGAATGTGTAAATTTACGACCTTGAACTTTGACCTTTTGACCTCAAAATCAATAGGGGTCTTTATTAGGCCACAGGGAGTTGTTATGTAAAATTTCATTGCAATAGCTCAAATGGTTCTAGAGATATCATGTGGAAATGAAAGTATTATAACAGACAGAATTTGCTTATTTATGACCTTGACCTTTGACCTTTTGACCTCAAAATCAATAGGGTTCTTCTTTAGTCCATAGGGATTTGCTATGCTAAATTTCATTGCAAAAGCTCAAAGGGTTCTCGAGATATCGTGTGGAAACGAAAGCATTACAGACAGACAGAAAGACGGACGGACGGACAAACCCAAAGTAATATCCCCCACTTTTCAAGCAGCGGACAAAAAATCAAACAGTAGTGAATTTTTATTCGAAAAAAATTCACAACTGATTGAAAAATAGCATATATATGTACTTCTATTCAAACCTATTAAACTAATGACATTTTTGGGGTGGGGTATTCTTATTGGTATCTCAATACATATTGCTATTGGAGATAGACACTTCATGTAAATTAGTAGGTAAAGGGAATTGGTTCAAAATCATAGGCCTGTTTGATATCTAAATGCCCTTTCTATGATTTGAAAGAGCATATATATTGATTGATTTTCATTTACTGTGTATTAAATTTGACGAAAATTAATGCCTAGGTATTTATAATTGGTTGCATATGTATTTCTTTATTCATTGCAATCTACATTGAAAACTGGTCATTGTGTTTTCTCACAATTAAGTCAATTATCTCTCCAAAAAAATCTGTGATATTCTGAATTGTAGATTTTTTTTTTTGTTCACACTACAATTCAAGTAATTTTTTGAAATGCATTATCAACGTTTGGTTTTATTTGGCTCTGATCTTGTGATTACAATTATCTATAAAAATCTTTGTACTCAAGTCAGGATTTTTTTAAACACAAAACTTGCGAAAGAAACCTTTTATTGTTGAACAACCTAAGCTTTGAACATGATTTAAATGTACCATGTTGAGCCATGAGGCCATGTTCATCTTGTCCTGACAAATAACAATACCTCCATTTATTACTGCTGTCAACCTGCAGTAAGGCGATACCATTCATATCTACACACCTACACAGTGTGACCGGGTGGCTGGGGTCCACACTAATGTTTGAAGTACATGCATCTCAGCTACCAATTCAGTGAAGGTCACCTTAACAATATAAGATAATTGCTCCTTATTCAGATAATGTCATGTACTGCTCATAAAGTAAATACAGTAAAACATGCTTTTAGCAAACATGCTTTAATTCAATTGTCACATATAGTGGTGATTTTTCTTCTCGAGCTAGGGTTTAAACATATGTTTTGAAGCTAACAGACATATCGAACTATGCTTGTCACTGTTATATAACAAAGCAAAATTGCTCATCCCTGGGTCTTCCTTATAAGCATGTTTTAATTACTATACTAGTAAAATAGTATGTAGGAAAACATATATAAAATCTAGTGATCATGAAATGCCGTACCTAATTTCCACATTCCTTGCTGTTTTTTCAGTTGATGGGTATACAGGAGTACAAGGATATGTATATGGCCATAGAGAAGCACCACAGAAATCTAAAGCTAGCCCATCTAACCGGTCAGGCCAAGGATTTACAGTAAGTACTAATTGATCAAACCAGGAGTTTAATACCATTCTGACAGAATATATGAATTGTCAACAGAGGCATTTATAGAAGAACATCAGACTGTTTACAGAAGATACTCTTCCAGATTGAGTCAATGATTTCCAGCAGCAATGTCTCACTGGTCAAAGCTATAGTTTATAGTAATATCTCACGTACATCTCACTGGCAAAGTCAAGAGTTTACAGAAACATTGATCAAGTCCCTGATTAATAGTGAGGATATCTCACTGGTTAAGTCAATGAGTTATAATAAGAATAACTCACTGGTCAGGCCAGTGAGTTATAGTTAGAATATCTCATTGGTCAAGTCAGTGAGATATAGTAAGAATATCTACAAGTCGAGTCAATGATTATAGTTGGAGTATATCACCAGTCAAGTCAATGAGTTATAGTAAAAATATCTCAATAGTCAAGTCAATGAGTTATAGTAAAAATATCTCAATAGTCAAGTCAATGAGTTATAGTAAAAATATCTCAATAGTCAAGTCAATGAGTTATAGTAAAAATATCTCATTAGTCAAGTCAATGAGTTATAGTAAAAATATCTCAATAGTCAAGTCAATGAGTTATAGTAAGAATATCTTACAGTTAAAGTCAATGAGTTAATATACTAGTAAGAATATCTCACTAGTCAAGACAATGAACTATAATAAAATATCTCACTTCTCAAGTCAATGAGATGTAGTGAGAATAACTCACTGTTCAAGTCATTGAATATAGAATATCTTACTTTTAAATTCAGTGGTTCACGGTATGATATCACTTGGATGAAGCCATTTGGCTTATGTTCAGATTGCACC
Source organism: Saccostrea cuccullata (assembly GCF_032062105.1). Classification (NCBI taxonomy): domain Eukaryota; kingdom Metazoa; phylum Mollusca; class Bivalvia; order Ostreida; family Ostreidae; genus Saccostrea; species Saccostrea cuccullata. The sequence goes on along the minus strand of NW_026928692.1, from coordinate 161,611 downwards.
AAGAAATGAGATAAAGAGATCCTGTCAGGTTATTTCTCTTTATTTGCTGTATTTGGTATTATTATCCTTCAGAATTATACAGTCATTCTGATTGGTTTAGAGAAGGTCACGTGCAGGGAGACAACTCGTGATGTCTCCCTCACACGCAGGGTGACAACTGTTATCTCCCTTCAGATGACAATGAAATAGCGTAAGCGAGCATGCAGGGTTACAACTGTGTTGTCGCCCTTTGAATAAAACTACTGAGGTTTAAGCGAAATAACTCCTATTTATAAGTACAATGGCTAAATATGCGGAATCGGTAAACAATAAATTCTAACGATGACGTCAAAGTTGTCTGTTGACATATTTTGAAAGTTTGGAATCGAAGCAGAGTAGAAGAAAACAAGAGGTTTGATTACTATTTTCTACTCTATCTAATTGATAATTGTATATTCTTCAGTATAATAAAACTATTATGGACTGTTTAGAAGGGAGACATCACCAATTATCAGGACTGAGTAGGGTTGTCACCCTCGGGCGCAAGGGCCCTCGGGTGACAACCCTACTCAGACCTGATAATTGGTGATGTCTCCCTTCTAAACAGTCCATAATTGTATATTGTAATACATGTATATGAATCTTTCTAGGGTCCAAGCTGAACAAGACACAAAGTTTTACCAGATTCTGCTGAAGATGATGAATGAGGTCAAATTGTAAGTACAAAGGTCAAATCTCTAAGTAGAGAGGTCAAATGTCAAAAATAAAATTTTGCCTTCCAGTGTTTTTAGCTCACCTGAGCTGAAAGCTCAAGTGAGCTTTTCTGATCACATTTTGTCCGGCGTCCGTCTGTCTGTCTGTCTGTCTGTCTGTCTGTCCGTCTGTCTGTAAACTTTTCACATTTTCGACTTCTTCTCAAGAACCGCTGGGCCAATTTCAACCAAACTTGCCACAAAGTATCCTTGGGTGAAGGAGATTCAGGATTGTTCAAATGAAGGGCCACGCCCTCATTCAAGGGGAGATAATTGGGAATTAATGAAAATTTGCTGGCATATTTAAAAAATCTTCTTCTCAAGGACAACTGTGCCAGGAAAGATGAAACTTATGGGGAAACATCCTCAGGTAGTGTAGATTCAAGTTTGTTCAAATCATGACCCCCGGGGGTAGGGCGGGGCCAAAATGGCCGACCAAAGTTTTACATAGAAATATATAGGAAAATTCTTTAAAAATCTTCTTCTCAAGAATGACAAAGCCATAATTCATGATATTTATATGGAAGCATGCTTAGGTAGTGTAGATTCAAGTTTGTTCAAATCATGACCCCCGGGGGTAGGGCGGGGCCAAAATGGCCGACCAAAGTTTTACATAGAAATATATAGGAAAATTCTTTAAAAATCTTCTTCTCAAGAATGACAAAGCCATAATTCATGATATTTATATGGAAGCATGCTCAGGTAGTGTAGATTCAAGTTTGTTCAAATCAAGACCCCCTGGGGTAGGGCGGGGCCAAAATGGCCGACCAAAGTTTTACATAGAAATAAATAGGAAAATTCTTTAAAAATCTTCTTCGCAAGAATGACAAAGCCATAATTCATGATATTTATATGGAAGCATGCTCAGGTAGTGTAGATTCAAGTTTGTTCAAATCAAGACCCCCTGGGGTAGGGCGGGGCCAAAATGGCCGACCAAAGTTTTACATAGAAATAAATAGGAAAATTCTTTAAAAATCTTCTTCTCAAGAATGACAAAGCCATAATTCATGATATTTATATGGAAGCATGCTCAGGTAGTGTAGATTCAAGTTTGTTCAAATCAAGACCCCCGGGGATAGGGCGGGGCCAAAATGGCCTACCAAAGTTTTTAAAGATATATATAGAAAAATTCTTTAAAAATCATTTTCTAAAAAATAGCAAGTCCACGATTGATCATGGGACTACTTTTGGATTTAAACTTTACAATAAAAAGCCATTTTCTACTTTTTTCTACCCTTAGTGCTCAGGTGAGCGATGTGGCCCATGGGCCTCTTGTTAATTATATTCTAATAGCTAAATGGATAAACCTGGCTTGGGGGCCATAAAACTTAGACGAGCTCACTTTTGATCTCATCAGTATCACTTCTCCCCTAGTATATCACAATATAGCCCTGCATATATTACATGAGAAATCCATTCATCTTATTATAACTTGATATGATTGTTCTCTGTTTCAGACTAAGGACAGGGCAACAGAAGGACTCGCTAATGAAGGTCTTTACATGGTTCAAGGCCAACAAACACACACTTCACACTGGGCCGGTAAGTTCACACAGCACAAATTCACTTTATATAGGACCTTTAAGTTACATGGTGTATCCAGATTATGATATTCTGTTTTATTTCTTGACAGCATTTTGGGAAGTCCTACCAGTTGAAAGAAGCTTCAGAGGTTGTCAAGAAAGCCAAGGGGTCGACACAGCAATCTTCATCCAGGAAGAGCAAGGTCGTCACTACGGAGATGGCAAAGGAAGAGGAGGATCCGAAGCCCATCACTCGCCTGGAGTCTGCGGAGGGAATGAGGAAATTCTTTCAGAGTGTGACACCTTCTACCCAGCCTAATGACCCAGAAACACCCAAAAATTTCTTCAACTTTGACCTTCCATCTAATAAGGATTATGTCAATGAATACCTGACCAGTCGGTTTTTCCAGGCAGGGGAGATTTCTGGGATAGGTCGGCCCTCCACCCTGGAGACTCCCTCACACCGGGCCTACATGAACGACCAGGTGCCCTCTGACAGAACGACGGCCATGGAGAGGTTTATCAACAGTCCTAGTCTGTACGATGGCCCAGACCTCGAGGTCAGTTCCAATCAAAATTTTACATCGGATTAAAAAAATGGAAATGATGATGATTTAGTCTGAAAAGTGGAGTAGTAGGGTAGAACTTTCTGTTTTAGTAATTTGATAGCTTAAGCATTTCTTTTTTTAATTGCTAGAATGGCATGAACAATAGATATATCTCCTTAGTCCATATAAAAGCAAGATATGTGATATTTATGAAAATTTCATTGTTACAAGGGGAGTAACTCTAGTTTCCCATTCGGCAGTTTTTTAAATCCCCGAGTGGGTAGATTTAAGGTGATCAATACTTATTGTTGAAGTGACTGGTTCACAATGTAACATTTAATTCAGAAAAGTAAACTTCTTGGCAAGCAATGAACTGTTCAATAAATGAATTGGGTTTTCAGACAGATCATTTTTCCTAAGTGTTAATATTCATAAAGTGAAATGGGTTAGAAAATTTTAAAAGTGCTATGTGCATTGTAATATTAAGACAATGGTTCATTTTATCATCGGATCTGATTTGTGTATTTGGAGTCTATATTGGACTCCCAGGTGGGGATTTCTCTGTCTAACCGCTGGGTGACTAGTGTTAAGTAGGGACAGGTGATGGCTTCGTCTTATTTAGTCCGGTGGATTATGGGATTGTGTGTGCTGCATTTAAGCAAACAGTGACTAAATCAGACTTTAATCTGCCCCATTGTTCAGCATTGATTGGGTTGTGCAGACTGAAGATTTTAGTGGAGTGCACACAGAATTGCTAATGTACAGCTTTACAAATGGAAGAAATTTAAACTGCGGCTGATAATGCCTTATTTAAACACATTTATTTTTCTCCAAATGAACATACAGACAATGTGGAAGGCCTTGATTATAAAAGAAATTGTAAAGCATTGGCCAATGGGGAGTTTGTCTTGATTGGTGTAGCAAAAATTTCAGAACATTTTGTCAATACTATTTATTTACTTACTGTAAGTAGCAAGGAATTGTTAGGAAAGTGAATATCAAACATTTAATGGCATGGACTGTTTGCTGTATCTTATTGGATTACTCTGAGGACATATTTGTAGCTATTTAAGTGAACTATTTGTCCTGAACATCTTAGCTACTGATTCTTTTTGTAAATCTCCTTAATAGAAGAATTTTGGGTTACTTATCAGAAATTAGATGGTTTTTAGGTAAGTAAAATGATAATTTTTATTAAAATTGGAAATTGGTTATGCACCCCGCCCCCTTAAAAACAATGTCCCCAGTTGAAATAATTAAGAATTTATGTAGTAGAAATTGAACACAGTTTCAAATGTTTTTCATTTCATGACAAACTATAAAGATTTGACATACCAATCTGTTACAAATAATAGTTTTTTTTCCCTACTTTTGTAGTTTGTAATGTCAAACTGGTTTTACTCCCAGGTTTTATATATTTATTTTTTGAATTTTGAAATATCTTGGGATTGCATATGCAGAATTTTTAAGTGGGTTTTTCCGTAGGGAAAAATCTGCTTTTTCAAAAAGGCAAAATGACAGGCGGATTGCTACCAAAAGGGTACCCCTTTTTTTTCTTGATAACCCCTCATAGGGTTTTCAAGATAGGAACTTTTTTATTTTTCAGATCAAAGATCTGTTTATTGCTTTGATTTTAATTCTTTTTTTATTATTACGAGAAAAATACATGCATTTGAACTTTATTTATTTTTGCAAAATACTGTATATTGTGTATCCCAATTTTCTGGATAACTCCTCCTACAGTTTTTCAAGAAGAACTTTTTAGACCCATGCAAACAAAGTTTATTGGGGTACATGTATATAAGGAATCTCCCTGTCTGCTTGTCAGTCAATCTAGCTGTTTTTCCATCCATCTATGCTAAAAATTTGTAATGGAGATTAAGTAGAAGCTCATACTTGGTACAAAGATTGCTTATGTCCTTCAGTTTGTCATGGCCTTGACCTGAGGTCATTCCAGCATGTTCAAGATTACTTGCTAAAAAGTATTTTAAAAAGTCCTGGTTGTTAATTTGCAATTGAGACTCATTGGAAGCTTATACTTGGTCATGACCTTGACTAGATAACTCCAGCAAGTTCAAGGTCATTTGTTAAAAAATATGAAATTCATATTTTTATAATTTCCTAGAAAAATACCAGTTATGATCACATTAAGTAAAGTCACATTGACAATTTTTACACTTACGTTGTTATTGTGATTGATAAGCTTTTTCTTTAAATCTAAATATGCTTTTATTTCATGTGTAATTTTTTTTTACAATGAATCGAAACATTGTTTACAGGAGCTACTGTCCATTACAATTGACACTCTCTCCCTAAAAATTGACTGCCTTTTATAAAGAGACTCAATGCTACATTTTATCTTTTAGCCATGAATAAATCATCAAACATATTTTTTGAAAACATTCAATAAATCTGATTGATTCAATAATGCTGCAATATTTAATGTGTTGCTGCTATCACTCTGATAATGGCATATTTTAAGGATGATATTTACTTGGGATTTATTTTATGTGGGCAGGGAATGTTTAATAGAGTAACCATTTGTTAAAGTATTGGAGATCAATTCTGCTATCTGTATTTTTTTATGAAAGTTTATGCATCATGTACTGAAAGTGATTTATATTTTTTGTACCTGAAGTGATTGATACACAGAATTATTAATCTATCGAATTTTTCATGGTTAAGCATTTTGAGTTATCTCTACCCAGGCGATGTCTTGCCAATCCCAGGTATTGGTGACATTTTTCTGATTCATTATGTTAGTTTCACTATTTTCAGCTCCAGCAGCTGGCTAGTTCCCTTGGTGACCTTGATGATGTTCCCCCAGAGTTACCTCCCCATAATCAGGAGGAGGAGGACCACGATTCATTAGACAGTCAGCGATACATCGAGAGCGTCACTGTCGACAGCCAATACCAGGACGAAGAAGACGTGTTTGAAGTGGACGATTCCGGGCCCGCAGATATTGACATGGAACTGCCAGAGATGCGTAGGAAGTTGTCACGAGAGCAGACCATGTCGGCCAGTTTTAGGGCAGCTGTGTCTGCTCCTACACACGAGGATCAGGTTAGATTTCCTCTTTAATCTTAGTAGTCTGTGAAAGGCTGGTTTGGAGAATATTGCCATGGTTCCAAACCAAGATTTTTTTGTAAAATTCATTCAAAAGGCTACTTGTTCTACATTTTAAAGTTGATTGCAAAACATTTTGACACAAAAAGAGACTTGAATGAGGATCATTGCTGTAAGTTGCATAGTTTCAAGTCTTATTTATATAGTTCTTCTTTTCCTTTGTAATAAGAATAAACCAATAGAGCTTGTCTAAAAAGGTTTTTGATAATTTTTTTAATATACTGTGGAATCATCATTGTTCGTGGGGGACCAATGTTCGTGGCTTTCGTGGGTAACCCTGACCCACAAATTTACATCCCCACGAACGTATATACAAACATTTGTTTTATCATTTGTTAAAAGTTATTTATATCGTAAAATAAGTGTTACCCTTGCGTTCGAGTGATCGCGCATAAAGAAGACGATCTGCATGTTGTTAATTATTGACGCGAAACCAAAATAAAAAAAAATATTAAGTATCAAAGACATTGAGAACTATATACAATAAGTAATAAAACTAGAAACGATCTCGTTGCGAGCAACGAGTAGGTCTTCCGTCCAAATTTTCGATGAGATATGATTTTGATATGATCTTTGTTAAAACATAATGATATCATGCTTTCTCTCTTTTGATCAAATCCTTTTGATTTAGATTATATCATCAATGAGTTATAGATGAAATTCTTTTGGCCCCTCTGGGCCCTTTATTTTAGGGGTCAGCTCCTTTTTCTTCATTTCAAATGATACGGCTTGTAACTTTAACGATTTTTGTTCAACAACTATTCAGAAATTTCTTTTCGTTTTTGAGCTACGCAGAATAGAAATATATAGAGGCCACCCCTTCAAGTCCTTAATGGGTCCATTTTGCAAAAATTGAATGGTTGTATATTGTTTATAATACGATTCTAAAGATATCTTATTCAATACTCCTTATCAAAATATTTCTCTCATTGGAGATAAAAAGAAGCAAAGATTTAGCATCTTGGCTCCTTATGACCCTTTTTTACATTACGTATGATCATACTTCATCAATGTATTGTTGTATATTTTTAAGATAAACATTTTTGCTTGTAGAAATATATAACAGAATCTTGATAGTTAAAGAGTTATAAATTAAAACGTTATTGTCCCTCTAGGTCCCTTATTTGAGGGGTCAGACCATTTTTCTTTTTATTAAATAAAAGAACTTGTTATTCTGAACAACTTTTATTATATATCTTTTAACCAAATTTACAAGTACAAAGATATCAAAGAAAGCGTGTCAAATTTTGCGAGATATTTGTGAGTCTATTTTTCGAGCCCAGCCGAGCTTCAAATATGACACAAGTGTGCATTTGAAAACAGTGGTCAGGTTTTGTACTTACTATATATATTGTTTCTTGAGAGAATATTAATTATAAATACGATTTAAGTTATGTGTTTCCGTGATGCAAAACAGAAGATAGTAGATATTGTACTCAATTTGAACATTAATTCTTTTCTATTTCTACTTTGAGAACCAACCAAAACCAATTAAAGAAGACTTGTAAGGAGACCTTGGATTATAAATGAAGTTTAACGCAGAATTGCAACGAACCTACGACGTGACAATCCAAGTATCCCTACACATTTCATTGTTCCTTATGTTACTTTCGTTCAAGCAAATGCTCGGCTGCCTCTGTAAACCCCTATTGCGAAATGTCGGAATTGACAAAGACCGCCGCCATTTTGATCCCGCTTCATATTTTTGAATGTTAATATCTCGAGTTTGAATTTATCAATTTACAAACAAATTATATATTCAGTCTAACGAGATATGTTTCTATCAACCATACTGATACAATTTGAAAATATTGAAAAACAAAAAAAGTTGAAAAATTCGACTTTTTGAATTTGCTTGCCGTTACGACAGGAAGTAGAGACGACGTACAAATGATCGCGTCTTGGATAGCACTTATCACGATCTATAATCCCTGAAAGTTTCACAGTGATATCTTTTACTGTTCTTGAGATTATCCACGAACAAAATGTCATTTTAAAATCAGAAAATTGTCCGTAACTTGGCACCAGAAAGGAATTTCAAAATAATCTCTTGGATAAAATAACTTCAGATAACAATACATTGTTCCTGCAAATTTCATGAAAATCCATCCAGTTGTCTTCGAGAAATCGCGTGCACGAAATTAGATGGTTAGAAAAATAATAATAATAATGAGCTCAAGAGAGCTTCAACGCCTTTTGCGCTAGAAAAATATAGACTCAAAAAAGCAATTCAGATATCCTTCCTCTACCTTCACTGAAAATCTCAAGTCAATATCTTCATTCGTATTTTAGTGATTGCCAGGACAAGCTGACCCTCTGAAAATCAGTAAATGGTCCATATCTCACGACCGGAAGTGACGACGTACATATAAAAAATTTCCAATAAGGTTCAGACCAATATCTATCAGATCTGAAAGTTTCGTGAAAATCGACCGAGCCGTTTCCGAGAACTCGCGTGCACAAAATCGGTAAGAAAAAAAAAGAATAATAATAATAATAGGGAAAAAGAAACCGAACGAAAACAATAAGGTCTTCCGTTGGAGACGGAAGACCTTAATGATAAATACAATTGTTAAATTTAAGTAGTGTTTACATTGTAGTCCCAACACTCTCAAATGCCCTTTCGATGGGGTCAATTTTTATTGCAATTTTGGAGTGGGTGCTAATTAGCCAATTAGCATGATTTGGTTTCAGGGTAAAGGTTTTTAAGTCAATTTTGGCATTTTTGTCGTAGTTCTCATGTCACAGGGTGAATTCTAATTAATTAATTAATTAATATTACTAATTATCATTCCTATCATTCGGTTGTAATTTGTCGGTGCAAGCCGCCGGTACATTTTTGTTTTCACAAGAGAGATAACTTAAATAAGCATTATTGACGGGGTTATCCTTCTTTGTTTTAATGTTGGAGGGGAAAAAAAACGAAATGGAACTTGTTACCAACGAAATTACGTCCCCACGAACCAGAAAATTTATGGCTACCCACGAACATTGACCCCAACGAATAAAAATGATTCCACAGTATCCAGTATTATTATAGCAAATATTTTTCTCAAACATTTTCTTTAAAACCTTTTCATATTTATAAACATACTTGTAGGAAATGTATATTATTTTAGGATAGATAGGAGACTAAAGTAGAGATGATACTTCGACATTTGCAATAGCAGTAGGAAATACAAAGTTTGACTTCAACATGTTCTTTAATTTTTAGTTTTCCAATTTATCGACATACATCCCCAAGAAGATGGTTCACCCTATTGCGAGTCTAGTGAATCCTCATGCTCAGCTGGCAGCAATGGAGGCCAGGCGTGCAGAAGAGGAATACCATGCCTCGAGAGAAAACACTGGTCTATCCCAGCGAATACTCAGCAGGTCTGCCTCAGGTATGTAATACACAGGTGTCTGTCACAGCAAATACTCAGCAGGTCAGCCTCAGGTATGTAATGCACAGATGTCTGTCACAGCGAATACTCAGCAGGTCTGCCTCAGGTATGTAATGCACAGGTGTCTGACACAGCGAATACTCAGCAGGTCTGCCTCAGGTATGTAATACACAGATGTCTGTCACAGCAAATACTCAGCAGGTCAGCCTCAGGTATGTAATGCACAGGTGTCTGTCACAGCGAATACTCAGCAGGTCTGCCTCAGGTATGTAATACACAGGTGTCTGTCACAGCGAATACTCAGCAGGTCAGCCTCAGGTATGTAATACACAGGTGTCTGTCACAGCGAATACTCAGCAGGTCAGCCTCAGGTATGTAATGTGTATAAACTATCACAGTGAATACTCAGCAGGTCAGCTTCAGGTATGTAATGTGTATAAACTATCACAGCGAATACTCAGCAGGTCTGCCTCAGGTATGTAATACACAGATGTCTGTCACAGCAAATACTCAGCAGGTCTGCCTCAGGTATGTAATGCACAGGTGTCTGTCACAGCGAATACTCAGCAGGTCTGCCTCAGGTATGTAATACACAGATGTCTGTCACAGCGAATACTCAGCAGGTCAGCCTCAGGTATGTAATGTGTATAAACTATCACAGTGAATACTCAGCAGGTCTGCCTCAGGTATGTAATACACAGGTGTCTGTCACAGCGAATACTCAGTAGGTCTGCCTCAGGTATGTAATACACAGGTGTCTGTCACAGCGAATACTCAGCAGGTCAGCCTCAGGTATGTAATACACAGATGTCTGTCACAGCAAATACTCAGCAGGTCTGCCTCAGGTATGTAATACTCAGGTGTCTGTCACAGCGAATACTCAGCAGGTCAGCCTCAGATATGTAATGTGTATAAACTATCACAGTGAATACTCAGCAGGTCTGCCTCAGGTATGTAATACTCAGGTGTCTGTCACAGCGAATACTCAGCAGGTCAGCCTCAGGTATGTAATACACAGGTGTCTGTCACAGCGAATACTCAGCAGGTCTGCCTCAGGTATGTAATACTCAGGTATCTGTCACAGCGAATACTCAGCAGGTCAGCCTCGGGTATGTAATGTGTATAAACTATCACAGTGAATACTCAGCAGGTCTGCCACAGGTATGTAATACACAATTGTCTGTCACAGCAAATACTCAGCAGGTCAGCCTCAGGTATGTAATGTGTATAAACTATCACAGTGAATACTCAGCAGGTCTGCCTCAGGTATGTAATACACAGGTGTCTGTCACAGCGAATACTCAGCAGGTCAGCCTCAGGTATGTAATACACAGGTGTCTGTCACAGCGAATACTCAGCAGGTCAGCCTCAGGTATGTAATGCACAGGTGTCTGTCACAGCGAATACTCAGCAGGTCTGCCTCAGGTATGTAATACACAGGTGTCTGTCACAGCGAATACTCAGCAGGTCAGCCTCAGGTATGTAATACACAGGTATCTGTCACAGCGAATACTCAGCAGGTCAGCCTCAGGTATGTAATGCACAGGTGTCTGTCACAGCGAATACTCAGCAGGTCTGCCTCAGGTATGTAATGCACAGGTGTCTGTCACAGCAAATACTCAGCAGGTCTGCCTCAGGTATGTAATACACAGGTGTCTGTCACAGCGAATACTCAGCAGGTCTGCCTCAGGTATGTAATGCACAGGTGTCTGTCACAGCAAATACTCAGCAGGTCTGCCTCAGGTATGTAATGTGTATAAACTATCACAGTGAATACTCAGCAGGTCTGCCTCAGGTATGTAATACACAGATGTCTGTCACAGCAAATACTCAGCAGGTCTGCCTCAGGTATGTAATGTGTATAAACTATCCCAGCGAATACCCAGCAGGTCAGCCTCAGGTATGTAATACACAGATGTCTGTCACAGCAAATACTCAGCAGGTCAGCCTCAGGTATGTAATACACAGGTGTCTGTCACAGCAAATACTCAGCAGGTCAGCCTCAGGTATGTAATACACAGGTGTCTGTCACAGCAAATACTCAGCAGGTCAGCCTCAGGTATTTAATGCACAGGTGTCTGTCACAGCGAATACTCAGCAGGTCAGCCTCAGGTATGTAATACACAGGTGTCTGTCACAGCAAATACTCAGCAGGTCAGCCTCAGGTATGTAATACTCAGGTGTCTGTCACAGCGAATACTCAGCAGGTCAGCCTCAGGTATGTAATGTGTATAAACTATCACAGTGAATACTCAGCAGGTCAGCCTCAGGTATGTAATACACAGGTGTCTGTCACAGCAAATACTCAGCAGGTCTGCCTCAGGTATTTAATATGTATAAACTGGCGCAGCGGACGGATACCTCACAGGTCTGCCTTTATACCTAACACATTTGATTAAAGATCATTTGTTCAGTATTCCGGAATATTAATAAGTATAAATTTTGTGAGCCCACTCACTCAGTACAGTTAATTTATGCATTGTGATTATTTGATGGACTAAGCTTTAACAAGGATAATATAAGCATTAACTTTTTGTAGCTGTTCCCAAGTCTTCGTCCACACCTCATACCTCTACAACCTACAGACCAATGACAGCGGTCCCCTCCCGCCCCGACAGTATGAACCAATGGAATACCTACACCAAGGACCGGTCATACGGACAGGAAATACTAAGTAAGCTATCCAGAGATCAAGATAATTAAATATCTAAAAAAGAAAAAAGAAATATGTTTGCTCTTTATCAAATAAAATTTAAAGAAGAATGAATAAATTGACATAATGATAAAAACAGGGCGATCACCTAGAATTGTCCGGAGGGGGTCTAAACGTTACCAAGGTAACAGGGTGTCTATAAATAACTTGTTTTATCCTATCCCAGGAGGATATAATCTACCCCTGTCACTGAATTTAACTGCTCCCCCTACTGGTAAAACCATCTGATGAGTCACGTTTTGTGTTTATGTTTGATTTTGTCACCACTTACCCCTCATCCAAAATCATCTTCATCCAAAACTGATATCAAGCCTGACAAGTGACGTGGTATATTCAAATTATACTACGGAAATTTCAGGTTTAAAAAGGAATCAAAATTTTGTCTTTAAAAATACATGTATGCAATTATAATACTGAATAGTTAGATGAGACTTAATTGATATTTTATTGATATTAAAAAATATACTTTAATGTATAATCATGTACTGTCAGATTCTTTTAGTATTATTAATTAAATTTTCAGCAATAGTTTATTGTTTTAGACTAGCTTAAGCTTCAACAGTCAGTTAGTTATCTTGACATAAATCTAGTTGCATCTGTCAATTTTTCATCTGTATATCAATCATTTCAGGATCATCTTTTCATTTCTGCATATCACTAGTTTGATTTTTAATGTCTCTTTTCTTTTTAATTTGCATGAATGCCAACCTTATAACCATTGTTTGCTTGCATTTGTTTCTAACCTCAAAGGAGACTTGAGTTTCGTTGGTCGCAGTGGTACGGCCATGGATGTACGTTACACTGCCCACGACTTCGGAGAAATGCCGGAGGAGATGACAAAACATGTCGTTGCATTCTTTTCTCAGAATTCAAAGTCGGTACCAATGGCCAAGGGTAGATATTTATAAATATCACATTTACAGCTGATGATTATTGCACATGCTATATTTTCCCTTTCCAAGATATTGTCCCACCAACAGTTAAATATTTATAATCTTTATTGGCACTTTGCAGGAAACATTAGATTTGCATGATACAACACAACTTTTATATTCATTGCTATTCATTGCAATTATCTTATCTGACTTTCTGCATGAGGAACATTTACAAAAACAATTTTATTTTACCAATAAACTGAAAAAGATAAAGTTTAACAAGAGACTGAAAAATTAAGATAATTAGAAAACTGAAGTCTATTTTGTGCAGATTTACTGCATATTTTATCACTATACAGAAAAAGATAAAAGTTTTACAAGGGACTGAAAAATTAAAATACCTGGTAATTAGAAAACTGAAGTCTATTTTGTGCAAAATCACTGCATATTGTTAGCACAATCTAAGACACATTTGTGTCTGATTCTGCTGATTTCTATGCTTATTATTTTTTGTCAAACAAGTATATTGCTTTACAGACAATTTAATCATTTGTGTAGAATTTTAATATAACATTTTCTTTCTAAAAAATCAATTTTTACTTCTAACAGCTGATTTTTTCCTTTTGACTTTTCACTGGCTTCATAAAAGTTTATTTCTGTTTGTAGAAATTGCATGTATCTTGTAATCCTTTATATATATATATCACAGTAACTGATGTTAGAGCAAAACTTTTAATTAACAAAAATTCAATGTGTATGCATGATGCATGATATAGTATTTATCTCCTAATTGTTAAATATTACCATGTACATACTGTAATTAAAACATGTCTGTATATATGAGGATTTTAATATGGCTGTTTATGATTGGTTAGTTTTGACCCCGCGACCTGTGGAAGTCCAGGAGCTGTATACACAGAATTCACTGGAGGAGTTTTATGTTATGGCTGACAACCTTTATCCCAGACTACCAAAATATCGCAGACCCGTGTACTCAAAGCCGAAATCGGCCGCATCCACTCGCATGTCAGAAACCCCAGACAAAACGCCAAGGACCACAGAAAAACCCAAATTCCAGCCCCTCGGGAAACAGCTCATAGATGCTGCGTGAGTGTTTACAGGGATTTTGATATATGACCATGTTTATAACTTTTAGTTGGGAATTTTACATTAGAAATAAATGTAATAAAAAAGGTAAAAATATTGCTGAAATATTTTAATGTAAGAAAATACATGTGCAATTGAATTTTATAGGCTTACATTTTCTTTTCTGTAAAATCACTTATTTTTGAAGGAACAAATTATCATGACTTGAGGAAAATATGGGTTTCTGGGATTTAATTTCAAAGATAAAAAGATTGTTGTTAGTATATACAAGTAGTTATGTATTTATGAATTTTAACATTTTGTGCTGGACATGGATTTATGAGTCTCTTCATACCTCAAAGAGACTGACAGTAATTTTAAATGTCAATAAAAATCACAGAAAATTCAATTTCCTTGCCAATGGGATTTTTCACCTTATTTTTTGGGGGGGGGGGGGAATAATTTTTAAAGAGGGCAGGATCCACTTCACAAAAAATATGAATTTGTTTCTGACAGTGAAGCTGAGCTCCGTGAAAAGGAAAACAAACCTCCCCCTGAACCGACGTCATCAGTCAAGCTGGACACAGTGGTACAGTTAGTGGACGACGTGTCGGAAAACATGACCTACTTCAAAGAAAGGGTAAGCTCTCACACAGTCTGGATATCAACATCAAATTTGAAATGTGCTTCCTAAATCTCAAAGCTGATAAAGAAAGAACAGATGTTATATTTTCTACTAGATGTTGATTGGATGCTATATATACCTTGGCCTTGACCTGTGAAGGGTGATAGAAACATTGATTTATATATGAACAAGTACTAAAGTATGAGTACTAAAAATACAGAAACACTTTATTTTCGGTGTCTCGTGTTAGGGTAATTTTCTGTATTACCTCCCTTAGCTTGCTCCAGCACCTAGTCCGGGATTCAGACAACCCGCCAGTAACACGGTATCCAGACGACCGCTGTCACGCCCAGCAACAGCTACAGGTCATAGGTCACCTAGCCCAATACAAAGATCTAATTCACCAGAAATAGCGTAAGTCTAGGGATTATTTTAATGTTCTTTGAAACAGTTACTGGTCAATGCATCAATATCTATTTCACTAGCTTTTTTTCAATTAATGAGACTACTCATTTGAAAATTTTGTTTTATTTTTCAATTTCCTTTGTCAATTTAGAACTGACAGACCAAGACCACATACATCTTTCTCTCCCCATGGTGTTGAATTTCTTGAGCCCCACCCCCCAAAATCTGCAAGGTCAGGCACACCCAGTAGGACTGCCGAGGCCATAGACTGGAGAGGGAAGATTATTCCAGACACAGAACGGGCTAAGTATGTAGAAATATGTAATATGAATTGATGTTAAAGATAAGTTATTGATCTCTTTTTGTGTATAATGAACATTCATTAGTCAAAAAGAACTTTCGTTAAGACATTATTCCATAAGTGACTTGGAATCCTTCAAATGTTTAATTACCGGTATATAACTTAAAGTACTGAAAGCACTCATGGGAGTTGAACATGGTGTAAAATAAAATCTTTGATCGGGAGGTTAAGTGAGTGAACAATATTACTATTTCAAATACAGACAACTGTTTCAGATTTTTTGTGTTGCAACAATCTTGAGAAAGACATTCAGAGACATTGAATAGCAAAAAATGCATGGGCCATAATGCTTGCCTGCCTACATTAGTCCTTTTTTTATACCCCCTGCTTGAAAAGCGGGAGGGTATTTATTAATCAGGATTTCCGTCCATCTGTTTGTTACGCTTTAGGTATACCCATCTCTTATCCGCAACTCCTCTTACACCACTGAACGAAATTTTCATAGAATCTTTATTACATATTGCCGTTGTGCGCCTTCTATTACTTTTTCATCCTACACATATTTTGGGTTTCGCATTGCAAAACATGGACACTGTCATTATATTCATATTAGAGGTGGTTGATCATTTATATAATTCACTGCTCACAGTCTTCAAATTTGTTATATATTTTTCCTTGGCACCTTTACCCATGTGTTATGAAAATTTCAGTTTGGCAGGAATAATATCAATGTTGATAAAATGTGGATTTTCACAAAGCATCCTTTTAAGAGCTAACAGGTTTGTTATATAAAACTTCTCTGTGAATATAAATCTATTTCAATTACACGAACATTATACATGGAGTACATCAGAACTTAATCTTTTTTAATATTGTGAAGAAAAAAGCAATACCAAGTTAAAAACAAATATTTAATGACCAAACATAAAAACAGTGGTATATGTGAGAGTTTGTGTGCATACAAAGTATCTGGAATGTAAATGAGGTTTTCCTTTTATTAAAAAATAGACTTCATTTTGTTGTTTTTAATCGCGATTTTACGAAAACATCGGTGTCCGTTTTTGGTTTTAACATTTATAACAGAGTACTAGATTTACCGCTTTTGGCAGGTGATGCTGCTGATTTAGTAATAAATATGCATGTTTCCTAAAGTTTTTATGCATTAATGAATTCATTTAAACAAAGAAAATGTTCATGAAAAGTTTGAATAAATTCTGTGCACTGGTAAAAAAGAAATTGCTAAAAATACGGGACAGTCGGGCGTCGGGAAGACTAGATTTACCGCTTGCCGTCAGTATGTAGAGTTGTCGTTCGTATCTCTTTCAGTGTATGACGCTACACTAAAAGTGAATTCCATTACGAAAAACTTTTGAGGTTCTTTATAATTTAGTTTTATTTTGAACGATATCTAATATTCAAAATCAGATTACTTTATCATTACATTTACTTACATTTCAAATTATGAAAATAAGATCAATTCAGGAGAAAATGACATGAGCTATTTGTGGCGGATGTTTATGCATGTTTTCTGTTGAATATCATTGGAGTAAATTGGTCGACACAGTAGCCTCACTTTCGGCTCTATATAATCAACACAAAAATTACTGCGCATGTTAAATGCCTGATGACCATGGGAGATTGAACATAGTTCAACTCCCAAAAATCATTCAGTTTACTCTTTTTTGTTTAAATCATATTTCAGGTCATTAGAAGTATGTAATTCAAAGAATTTTTTTTCTTTCAGGTGGCAGAAGTCAAAGTTTGGAGACCATACGTATGTCAAGAAAATGAAGGGGAAGCGTCCAGTTGGTGCCACACATGCTGGTAAAAGGCCAAAAACAGCTCCTGTGTCTGTTCATGAACGCTGGAAAATAGAGAAGGTAAGTCTACATCACCTTGTCAACATAACAGGAATACATTATGCTGAAAAAATAAAAATCTGGCATCTTTAGAGTAAAAAACAAATATTTAGACAAGTAAAAAAAGTGTAACAAATATTTAGACAAGTAAAAAGTGTAACTGACCAAGAACATTAACTCTACCAGTGGTAACTGACCAAGAACATTAACTCTACTAGTGGTAGCTGACCAAGAACATTAACTCTACCAGTGTAATTTAGCATTTAATGAGATAAGGAGATAAGTCTGAGACTAAATCTGAGAGTTTATTACAGGACAGCGACTCTAACACACGAGTGGAGTCTCAGGCAGCGACTAACACCATGACCGAGGTGGACCCTAAAGCCATGGACTCACTGATGAGAGTACAACCCATCGAGAACTGGAATACAGGGTATTATTCTTAAAAGGATATTTAAAGAGAGTTTTAATAAATAACAGAATATGTTTGCAGTTCAAATAATTGCTGTCTTTCTTTCCCAGGATGGGGTCTATGAGTTCTATATTACTGGATGAGGTAAGCCATCACTTTGAATCATAACAATTTTTTTAAAACTGTTCATTCATTGTTTTATTTGTACCAGCTAACACTTTTGTTGATGCCCGTTTTTCCTGTAGGATTTTCTGCGTTCTCTGAGTGGTAGCAGGCATACTGGTCACCCCACCACGGACACCACTACCCCTGTACCCATGGAGTATGTCCCTATTGTGTCCTCAGCACCGCGCTCCCTGGCAGGTAAGGCTATAAACACCACCACCCCTGTACCCATGGAGTATGTCCCTATTCTTTGTGTGTTCGCCTTATAAGACACTAGTAATATCAGATGTACACCAGTTTTGTGAGTGACTCCACCACTGCATGGTAAGATGGGTATTTTATTTGCCTGGAGCAAAAAATGCTATTGCTTAGAAATACATGTACTACCCTTTTAATTAGAAAATTGTGAAATATTTTCTACTAATATTGATATGCATCTGAAATATGTATAAGAAAGAAATACTTCTTTCAATGAATATGTTGTTTTCCTGTAAACTTACTTTGTAAAAAAGGGGGGAGGGGGTTATTACTTTACGATTTTTTTGAAATTAACAGTACTAGAGCAAAATTGTATTGGATCTTTAGATATTGTTAGTCTCAAAATCTTAAGTTTATAATTATGATTGTCCTCACAAACAAGGTCTCAGCAAAAATTATAGCAGGTAAAACTACCTGGTAATATGCAAAGGCTGTGTCTATACATTAAAATCAGTAGGGGTATTCCGTAGGCTTAAGGAGTTGTGTAAAATTTCACTTCAAAAGCTTTTTGAGATATTGCGCAGAAACAAAAGTGTTACAGACAGACAGAAATACAGACGGACTGAAATTTAAATATTATATTTCTCACTTCATTCCATGATCGTACAAAATTTAGCTGTGTCAGCTAGTTCTTAGTTTTGAATAGTAAAATATACACATCATTTAATAAAAACACAATTTCTTGATAGGAAAGGTTTATGGAAATATTTGCCCCACCAAGCAACAAAATCCTAGAGGATAACATTACTTATATGAATTAAGCAAACAGTCATATTAAAGCATATTTATTTCTATTTACCTGTAAGAATTTGGGTGCCAGATGAATTAAACTTTCCTGGTATGTATACCCACTTACAGCTAATGACGTAACAAAATATTATACGTCTATGAGGGCCTCTTATCTTCATAAGAAAAACTACCTCACTTTACTTCCTAAGATTTAAGCATGCTGCCTGGAAATTGGAAAGTTTTCTCAATTTGCTGAGAACCTTGAATGTTTTTTGGCAGTGTTTTGGGGGTAATTGGACTTTGGAACATTGCTTTATTTGATTGTAACTTTGTAAAGTTGGGTTGAATTACATTAAGCCCATTATCAGTACTGGACCCCCAAATATCCCGTAATATCCCCCCGTCTAGTGAAAGAAGACATCCAAGGTGATTCTCAAGGATTATCAATGAAACTTTAAAATGAGATAAATATTTGCCCATTTTGTTATTTTTTTTCCCAATGACTTGACAATTTTTGATATTTCTCCATAACTTATGAACACAGAAGAACTTGTTATAAAATTTGGTTTAGTTTGTGAGTTGGATATTTGACTCATTATAGTAAGTATGTTGAAACCAAAAGAAGGGAGGTTTTGAAAATGTCTCAGATTTAAATTACTCTTTCTAGCTTTGTAAGTAAGCAATTTCATATCAACATTTTGGTCCTCACTCCTCGCCTATCCATAAAACATTTAAGGGAGGGGGGGGCATTTTTTTTTTTTTTTTTGGTCTGCAGCTGTAAGCTTGGTTACATGGGTCACATATCTTGTATCTGTGTCAAGGTCACTGCTTCATATCAGAACATGGTCATCATACATTAAATTCTATGATGTTAATTCTTTTTTACAGATTCGTCTTTATAAATTTAGATTCTTACTTTTACAAATCAATGTTTCTCTTTGAACTTGATTAAAGGAAACATTAATAAGATGACCAATGCCCTCCTATCTCACAACTGTAACTTGAAATCATTTGTATCAAAACTTGGAACAAATAACCAAGTATACAGAATATATATAGCAATAGAATTAGGTCTATATGAACTCAATATATCGCAAGGTGCTCTAAATACTTGACTCTCTGGCGGGTATAGTACTGTGTATCCGCTGATTGGAATTACTCTGGCCTTTAATAATCCAGGGGATTATCACTAACTCTTAATCTCTTTAATATTCCGCTGACTTTATCAGCTAGGGCTGGTTAATATTTGTCCTCCTGGAAACCTATTTAAAATAAGACAGGTAGGCTGTAAACGTATCTGATTTTCTTTTTAATGATAATATTCTGTAACACCCACTATTTATTGTGGGTCAGAGTTGGACAGAAATTAAGTGGAATGTAAGAGGCAACATGACATTTGAAATCCGTGTTTACAGGTGTCATTAAAATACCGACTCACAGTCAAAATTATTTAAAACTCATCAAAAGAAATTGTAAAATTTTACTAAATCCAGAAGTGATGTTATTGTTTCATGACAATGCTGTGATTTTTCAGTGAATAAAAAACATATTCGCTTTGGAAAAGGTAGGTTAAAATGATATTAGTTTGGCTATATACAGGATGATTTTTTCTAATTTTTGCTTTATAAGATGTAGTATTATGACCAACATTGTGGGTGTCCATTTTATATGTCAGCGATCGTAATAACCATGTATTTGAATTGAAGGATTGATGATAGTAACACGATCTGAATTTATTTTTTATTGTAATAATTATTTGTTCTTCTTAAGATGTTGCTTATAAGTGTGATTGCTTTAAAGTTTTACTTTTCTGGTGGTGGATTACAATAAGCTTTCTGCCAGTTTTCATTTTTGAAAATACAATTTACGTTTTCCCCAAACTCTTTTTTGTCAAATTTCAGAATTTTGAAATATATGGAGCTAATGAACAGTACTCAAGCTCAACAAAAAAATAATTACAGTCAAATTTTCTACATACAGTTGAACTTCTGTATCAAATATACACTGAAACCTTAAAAAATAT
Source organism: Saccostrea cuccullata (assembly GCF_032062105.1). Classification (NCBI taxonomy): domain Eukaryota; kingdom Metazoa; phylum Mollusca; class Bivalvia; order Ostreida; family Ostreidae; genus Saccostrea; species Saccostrea cuccullata. The sequence goes on along the minus strand of NW_026928692.1, from coordinate 140,843 downwards.
AAAGTGGAATTCCTAACTTATCTCTAAGTATTTACATGTAAACCTTGATTTCTCAAATCCTTGCATGTCTTAAAGGTCTTGAGTACCAGATGATGTGGTTGGACTTTATAACATATCTAAAAAGAAGCACAACTTTCTGAACTATAGAAAATCGTGAATTCTAAACTTTTGATTAAAATAATCAACAGACTGTGCTGTAAGGAGCAATATATGGACCCTTCTTTAAAGACTACATAGGATCTGCTATACATAGATTGTGTTGGATTGGATTTTTATCCAATATGTGTTTTTTTTTCATCCAGTATCACCTTTATAGATACAGTGGAACTTTGTTATCTCAACCTTTGATATTGTATTAATAAGATAGATATGTCCAAGTGAGTTGACAGTTCAAGCATTTTCTTAATGTAATATACCACCCTTGCAGTAGCTATTTCAAAGCCTCTGATTTCTTAGTTTTTTATCCCATTGAGATAATGAAGTTTTATTGTATTTTTAGTAGAACTTGCACATTAAGTATATGATGTTTATCCAACTTGTGAGCCTTTGTTATACATACATAATCACTATTTTTAATATTTTAATTATCTGGAAAATTTATTTTTGGCAAAGCTGATTAAAATTATTTTTTTTAAAAATCAGCAGAAATATGCATGAAAAAAAAAGTCCTTTAATCTCACACTCAAAGAAATTGTATTTTAAATACCCTGTAACAGATTTTGCAAAACTTTTATCTAACATGCATTTTAAGTTCCTTTCGTTTCAGCAGAAATATGACAATCATCAAAAAAGTCCTTTGATCTCACACTAAAAGAAAATGTATATTAAATACCCTGTAACAGATTTTGCAAAACTTTTTTTTTCTGAAATGCATTTTCAGGTTTCATTCATTTCATGCAAAATCATAAGGATATTTTCCTTATTTTAGCATTATTGAGCTTGAATTCAATGTTCACAGAGTGCGAACAATGCAGAAATTATTAAGAGGATTCAATTTATTAAACAGTCGTAAAAGGATGATCTCCTAGACAACCTTGATGACAGGAACTTAAATATCTGGCCAAAGATGACACTGTTGTTTACATTTATATCCTGAAGTTTTACAAATAATGAGCTGGCATAAACAAGACTTAAAAGCTATAAATTGACAAAATTGAATTTAGATTCTGTTAACTGAAACAAGGTGATTTTTTTATTGTTCAAAATTCCCAAAACTTTAAGTGAAGGTAAATCTATTTTACAAATGTCAGATAGTAAATACACATATACTAAGAGATGTGGTTCCCAAACACTCTAGATGTGTACCCATGTCTCTCCTGAGTTTACTTTGTTTGGACACTAAATTTCAGAATATTGACTTTTATATTTAGAGACCATGTTTAATAAGTAGTTCAGGAAAGTTAACAAGGTATTGGTTATCGAAAATTTTTTAATTTTCTTTATAAATTGAGCAGGTACGTATTACATGACTGTTTAACGATGTGAGAGTTGATCTGTTAACAGTCAAGATGTTCTGAAATGTTAAATGTCAAAGTAATCTTTATTTGTGGTCCATTTCTTACTAATCATTAAAACTAGGTGATGGCTGTTTTTAATTTTCATAAACAAAATCTTTATAAATGCGAAGGAAGTGAATTTCTTTGGTGACTGTCAAAGAGAACCGTTTGCTGTTTCTTATCTCTGTAAAGAACACATGTATAACATTGTGTACATAACAATTGAAAATAACAGAAAACTTGTATATCATGTCATTGAAGTGGATTAGAGACGGTCTGAGGACATCATTATAATTTACACGGCAGATAAACGCGGGCGCTAGAACTGGCCACGGAGAGATGAGAGCTCTGTGTAAGGACACAATGTTTGTATACCAGATTCTGATTGTTTTATTTTTACCCAGGTAGTCGAGCCCAAAGTCGCCAGACACGATCCCGATCAGAAACCAGGGCCGAGAGTCGAGTTGACGAGTAAGTCACAACATTTTATATCTTTTATTACTTGCAGTTTTAATTTTACAGACACAAATTATTCCTGTATTGATGTATTTATTTCCTTAATTTGCTCCTAAATCAATAATTTTAGATTTGGCTATTGCTTTTTTCAATTTTATTTAATTTTTCAAAATGATTAAGTTCTATTTTCTTATTCAGTCAATTAAAAGAAGACATTCTTTCATTGCCACTTATTTATTTTTTCTTTTATAACAAATTTTTAATTGTTAATGTATTGGTTAAAGATGAACAATAAGTAAAACTGGGATGATTTGATGTAAACACTCAGAATTAACAGAGGATCACAAATATCATTTAAATGTGCGGGATTTCTAGTCCCCAGTGTAATTGTAAAGAAATAATGTGTTGAAGATCAGGAATTTCTACTTTGGGTCATACTTATATTTTAAGTTTAAGAATTGTCAATGAGAAGTGGGCTAATATGAGTAATTAAGGCTTAATTTTTCACAGATTAAATATGATTCGTTAAAGTTCAGTACATGTAAAGCTGTTTTGAATGACTAGAAGGTATTTTTATATGGATCAAACAGGTTACAGAATATGTTTTGTTTTATTAATAATAATGTCTTGTTACATGATGTAACTTACTGCAATAAATAAATATTCTGCATAGAACAGACAAGCTAGGCCAAAGAACAAAATTAATATATTAATTCAAGAAATTTAATTAAATAAATGCAGTTTCATTTTTAAACATACAGTGTATATATACTTATTTATTACTTTAAATAAAGGTGTTCATACAAACCTTCAAAAATTCAAAGCATAACATTTCAATCTTTGATTAGATACAATAAATATATCTCTGTGTGCCCCTTGCCACAGTTTGAGGTGTCAGCTCTACAGTTTAGTTGTCTGGCTTTTGCCCAGTGTAAGCCCTGCTAATCCAGCGTGCACTTTACCTCAATCTAACACCTAACGGCAAGCACCAGAATTCAAACCAAGTATTTCTGGGAGCAGATTAACATTACAGAGCACCAGAAAATAGGAATAGGAGCTGGACTCCTGTATTTAAATGCTTAATTTATCACAACCTCAGGTGATAAAATTGGTTTGTTGTAAGGTTATGTTTAATTGATTACAGGTAAATAGTCATAGAACTTCCGATCACTGATAACCTGCATACAAATAGCACAGTAAAAACCAAAGTTCTTGGCTCCGAGTTTGTTGATGATTTTATTTCTAATGTTTTGTCCGATTTTCCCTAAACAGGATATATTCACGTTAGATTTTCTAATGTTTATCACATTTAAATCTTACTAAAGCTAAAGGAAGTCTCGAATAAAATACTGTCACTTTAAATGTCTGACAAGGATGTGTTCTCTAATATTTATTTATCTGTAGCCAAAAGTCGGCTGTTCTGTGACTTTGTGTAGTCAGAATCGCTACAGTTAATTCTTATTCTGTAGAATATTAGAGGACCAGCCAATATGTGAGGATCAAGAACCAGTCAAAGGAGAACTAGTTTCTGAGGACCACCGTCTCCACGGAAACCAACCAGAACCAGACCAAGATCAGCAACCAACTGTTCATTTTCAAACACCAGATTTACAGGTACATATTTACGGTTGGCATGTTTAGCACCATATTGAAAATAAGCATTTCTGAAATAAGAAAATATCTATCTTTTAAATCTTTAATAAGTACATGATTAAATTTAAATTTGATGTAAGTGCACCAAAATAATATTTTAGAGTATAAAGAAGGGAATTTATTTTGTTTTTTATTCCTTGAATGTAGATTTGAAATCTAAATATTTTCCCTTTAAATGTAAGAGTTGTGATGTATATTTTCAGGAGGAGGATCTCGAGGGAAAGCAAGACTTGGGGGATGTTCCTGGAGTGGGAACGGTCAGTATTGACGATCAGGGGCGAATAATCGGTATTATCAAGGAGGATGACAATGTTTCCGTGACAACCACCACAACACTCGAGGAAGACCAGATAGCACCACGACAGCCAATTCGGTTCCACACGGAGGATTTACATAATGGACAGGTCCACATAGAGGTCACGTCAGTGCCGTCTGCCGGCCGGGCACCCACACCACAGGAGTTCAGACAGCGCCCCCTACAGGTCCTCAGCCGATCGGAAACCTGGAATTTTACCCCTGACGTAGAGCTACAGGAGGTGGATTCTGAGAAGTACATTCCCGACCATAAGGCGCCAAAAACAACAGGCCTCTTCCAGAAGGGGGAGGTTTGGTATAAGACAATTGTGAAACCAGAGAACTATTGCTTTGAGTGTCTCCCCAACAGTATGTCCACTAAGGTGGGCAGGACTGCGGGCAGGATGCCCGGGCGTCCACAAAGTGTGTCTGCCCAGGTGCTACGAATGGCCCGTAAACAGAACGATTATTTTAGGAGAGCCCCTCCTGTCAGAACCCCTCCCTCTATCCCTAGTCCCTACCATCAGCCCGGGGTGTCACCGAGACACGGAGAAACCTACAACTCAGGACTTGAACACCACGCGAGGAGAGTCAAAAGTCCACGACACTTCATGGAGCATGGTAAGATTGTAATTTATCATTATTTAGAGTCGTGATTTGGTTTAAATCAAAATTTCAAAGTATGATGACCCCAGTTTAATGAGACACATATAATTATGGAAAAGTAAATAGAATTGTGGATATACACTCAAAGTTCTTGTTTGTTTTGTAATATTTGAAGGTTCCAATATCGCTGAATTTGTAACGGGTAATTTGTGTGATAAATTAACTTTAAAAAACTGGTATCAAAATTACTAGAAGAAAATGAAAAGATAGTTACTTTCCCTTTAATAAAGTAGCAGATTTGAGTAGATTCAGAGCTTCTTTGTAATGACAGAGCAGTTTTCACTTCAAAATTTGTCTATGCAGAAGTGCACGCTGTTTAATTTTATTTGTGTTAGCTTCGTGCAGCTTATGTCAATAGAAACCTTGGCATGAACAATTTGTCTGTTGATTTTTAAAAGCCATTAAAAGTTAAAAAGAAGTGGTTCATATTGTTTTATTAAGGACGCTGATGGGAAACGATAATTAAATGTTTGATAGAGGGGCGGGCCTACCTAGAGAAAATCATTTTCTCCATGTATGTTTGATACCGGTTTATCATTATGGAAATAGTTCTGTGTATGTTTTAGTAAATGTGTTTCAATCAATTGTTGATAGCAGGTGTAGTTTTTTAACCATGAACAGTTATATTTTGCTCTTATGAATGCAGGTGCAATGTAAAAGAAAGCAATCTTAGATATTAAATTGATACAAATATATTTTTAAAAAATAAAATGCACTGAACTTTAAATTTATAAAAATTATATTGCACAAATGTGAATTTTTAAAAAAGCTTGTATAAGGTAATGGGGAATGTTTAAACCTAATGGAGCTTTTTTGTGTTCTCAGTTTTGAATTACATGTATTACATTTATATATCATATAAAATTATATTACAACAATTATATTGTACAAATGGCGATATACGTCCGTACAAACAATTTTTCATGCTACTCCTCCTACAGTTTTGGTCGGATTTCAATATAACTTGGCACACAAGTAGACTTGTAATAGCTTGTATAGTTTTAGGTAATGGGGATGTGTTAGAATTACATGTGTTTGCTAATGAAGGTAGCTTTTTTGTGTTCTCAGTTTTGATTTGTAAAAATAGTTTCTGTGACAAAATGTATTACATGTATTTCAGAAACTTGACACATATATATCATATAAAATTCTCTGCAGGTTTTTGTCATATGTTGCTACAAAAATCTGAAATTCTTTCAATGCTATCCTCTTACAGTTTTAGTCCGATTTCAACATAACTTGGCACACAAGTAGACTACACTAAGATACATAATTCTGTGCATCGGTTTTTGATTTCGATGAACAGTGTTGCTGTGGTTACTAAAAATAGCAATTTTTGTGAAAATCTTTCAAAATGCTACTCCTTCTACAGTTTCAGTCCGATTTCAGTATAACTTGACACACAAGTAGACTACACTAAGATACATAATTCTCTGCATCGGTTTTTGATTTCGATGAACGGTGTTGCTGTAGTTACTAAAAATAGAAATTTCCGTGAAATTCTTTCAAAATGCTACTCCTCTTACAGTTTTAGTCCGATTTCAACATAACTTGGCACACAAGTAGACTACACTAAGATACATAATTCTGTGCATCGGTTTTTGATTTCGATGAACAGTGTTGCCATGGTTACTAAAAATAGAAATTTCTGTGAAATTCTTTCAAAATGCTACTCCTCCTACAGCTTTGGTCCGATTTCAATATAACTTACAACTTGGCACACAAGTAGACTACACTAAGATATATAATTATTCTGTATATATCGGTTTTTCATTTCGATGAACGGTGTTGCCGTGGTTACTAAAAATAGAAATTTTTGTGAAAATCTTTCAAAATGCTACTCCTTCTACAGTTTTAGTCCGATTTCAATATAACTTGGCACACAAGTTATACTAAGATACTTAATTCTGTGCATTGGTTTTTGATTTCGATGAACGGTGTTGCCATGGTTACTAAAAATAGAAATTTCTGTGAAATTGTTTCAAAATGCTTCTCCTCCTACAGCTTTGGTCCGATTTCAATATAACTTGGCACACAAGTAGACTACACTAAGATATATAATTATTCTGTATATCAGTTTTTGATTTCGATGAACAGTGTTGCTGTGGTTACTAAAAATAGCAATTTTTGTGAAAATCTTTCAAAATGCTACTCCTTCTACAGTTTCAGTCCGATTTCAATATAACTTGGCACACAAGTAGACTATACTGAGATACTTAATTCTGTGCATCGGTTTTTATTTTGATGAGCGGCAAGGATCATTTTTGTATTTATTGCTGTTTTAAAGTTTCAAGTCCCAACTGCTACTTTTCTCTTCCTTTGTTTTATTAAGTATAAACCAGTAGAGCTACAGTCTCGACAGAGACTTCTGGTTTCTATATAGTATACACAGTTGCTATCTGGTAGTCAAATCAAGATTTGTTTACCTTAAATATGCCAAAATTTTTAAGTTGGTCTCCCATTTGTAGATTCTCAAAATAATCATATTTTATGTCTTAGGAATTTAAAATTGTTCAAATTTAAATTGTAAAATTTTATTTTTAAACTTCATAAATAGTTAATTGTGAATTGTAGTTGATTTATCCTGGTAGAAGTACAATTTTTTTTTTTTTATTTACCAATTTTACCCTTAATTTCTTTCTTTCTCTGATTTAAATATGATGTCTGTATGAATTGTACTATTTCTTCCCTGCAGTGGTGGATCTAAGGAAGGACACTGTGTCCGCTCCCCCTGGATCCCATTTCAACAGAGAAGACAGTCTAATGGATTCCCTCCAGGTGTGTCGACTGTCCACCAGAGGGAGCCTTATAGAGGGATTAGAGGGTAAATTACCCCCTTCTAGAGTAAAAAGTGATATTAAATATATCCTGAATAAAGGTCAGCATTCATGTTAAGCTCTCAAATTCATGAAGTCTGATTTACCTGTCCAAAATTTGTAGAGAAGGCAAGTGAAGAACAAGATGGAAATGAGACTAAGAAGGTGGCTTTTCTAGATGAACATGAGCCATCCATGGAGGAGAAGAAGAGTCTAATCTCTACCACCTCCAAGTATTCCAGCTCCTCACTGCAATCCATAGCTCACATCGGTCGACCCATTGCTCAGGTGTCACGGATACCAGACCCGGTAAGAGACGGCATGAGGGGGACATTAGATTCAAAACAAAGTCTGTAAATATATAATATTCATTTAAAAAAAAAAAAACATCTGCCTGACACACAGCTATCTGCAAAAGAAACTAAATGCTTTACTTGAAGAAAGATACTATAACATTTCATTGTAAATTTTTTATCTTTGCCAATGAATTTATGCAAAGCATATTAACAAAGAACAAAATTGTCTTACTTTCAAGTTTATCATACTGTACTAACATATAGAGGACTTTTTTATGATCTGTAATAGGATGAAGAGGCCGCTGCAGCCCGGACACAGTTTGAGGCCAAGGCAGCAGTTGATATCCAGAGGTCTGTATAATTCTTCCTCCTTTTACTGGAGAGCTAATTAATATACTGAGGAATCACTGTCTTAGTTAGTGTAGTATGCCAGGGCATCAACGATAGTGGGAAACATGGGATAATTTGCATAACGGGCGAAGCCTCTTACGCATAAATTATTCCATGTTTCTCTATATCGTTGATGTCCCTGGCATACTATACTAACTAGACAGTGATTCCTTATATTTCCATTTCATTGTGAAATAAAATTGTAGATTTAGACTTTAAAAATGTAGACATTTAAGCACTGAATTCATATTTTGGGATGTCTTCGGTCGTATAACACACCTGGCCGTGCTGACAAATTGAATACCACGCGTTAGCACGGTATGATAATTTGTCGGCACGGCCAGGTGTGTTGTACGACCGAAGACATCCCAAAATATGAATTCAATGCTTATATTTACATTTTCTAATTTTCCTTTATCATAATTGTTTATTTCCTTCATGTTTAATGTGAATTTAGCGCCCTTTGGTATTGGTGTGCTTAATAAACGTAATAGTTGTCGTGATGTTGGAAAGCCGTTTGTGACGTTGGAAAGTTAAATAACGCAAATAAACATTACAAGAATAGGAAATAAAATGAAAAATAAGTTTTTAATGCACATTTGCTGTATTTTTATTTATATTAATCTTAAAAGGGTAGTTTTTAAAAATGAAATTGAGTCAAAACAATATACCTTTTGGTATTCCTAAATATTGAAAATGCGTGTAGTTCCTACTGTGTATTCTACCGCGCTGTGACAAGGTTTCGCGTGTGTTACAGAAATTTGAACGTCGTGGATTTCTAATGGATTCAATAAAGAAAATTACACTGAATGTAAATATATAGATTTAAATTACACGAGGAGTTCCATGCCAATTTCAATAGTCCTGGTCCACTGACGTCAAACACAAAGGCAGCCGCACGATATTTACATGCATATTTGGCCTCCTTAGCATCAGACACAGAGACAGGATTTGCATGCATATTAGGCCTCCTTAGCTCCTGACCTATCGACCTGCCTAATTTACATTCCGGCAGAATTATCAAGAAATAAACTCCCCTAACTTTCAAAGAGTTATCACCGAGAAAAAAAATTAGAAATGGAAATATTTTAACATTACTTTTGTATAATGCAACCAGTGCAATTGTTTTAGATATATACATACAAGGGCTGTTCGAAAATTATTGAGACATTGTGTATATATTGCTTTCTAATGAACGTCTTTCGGTGAAATTTTGCATATACGTTTGACAAACACTAATAATTAATAAAAGCAAGAAATATTTTAGAAATATTAAATATTTTCTCTACAATGGTATACAAATGCGTTAATAGTAGGGGTATCCGGAGCAGTCAGGAAATCAGATATTGAAAATAAGTAACACCAACATTCTTACCCTTCGTGGATCCATAATAAGAGCGAAAATAAATCAGTTTAGGTGTATAATATTTCAGCTTTATTTCAAATTCATGTTGTGCAACTTTGATAGAATTTTGATCAGAAATACAGAAAAAAAATTAATGTGGTAGAGAAATCTGCAAACAACGACAATGTTCATTTTGACGTCTATGGGGAGCAGCCGGTATACCTAAAATTTTGTGTAGCGCAATGTAGACCCCTTTACCAGACTGAACGACCTACAAAACCAATAACATGGAGAATAAAATAATGTGTTATAGTTTGTTATTTCATTGGTATAATTTTATTTCACAATGAATTCAACCAGAGTAAATTTGAAAGCCCTTTTCGACCATGAGTTATTACGTACGATATAAATGTTACGTTATTAAACCCGCACTGCATAATTCGGCACTGCACGATCCTAAGTCATCATTTCCCAAAAAATAAAACTGTTTACTGGGGTAGCAACAGCATACATCTTTAAAGAATAATTTAAGAAAAGATACTGTTTGATTTTTGTAACTTTATGTGTAATAACAAAGAAAGAAGAGTATTAAACACTTCCCGATCACTTTACATACGAAAACATCTCCGACTGACGTGACTGTAAAATGACGTTGCGATGCTGCTCCGGGTCAATAGACATATGTATGTTTATCATTTCACCGAAACTTATCTAATTATCATAGGAATAAGAAATTTTGCATAAGTGTTTTATTCGTTCTAAATAAAATGTGGATGAATTTTCATGAAATTATCTCCGTCATTTATGGAGTTAATGTAATTGTCTCAATAATTTCCGAACAGCCCTCGTAAGTTTTGAATAATTAGGCTATAGGAATTGTTTGAATTTTTGATTTTTTTTCATAATTGCAGAATTTTCCGGGGTTATGTTGCAAGAAATGTTTACAAAAAACTAATGAGAGAAGAAAGAGAGAGACTTGAAGATGAACAAAAGGCAGCAGTAGAAATTCAGAGGTAAGGAATCGTGGTGGACTTCAGTCAGGAATGGGTTTGAGCATTTTATATTTGCTGGCCATTTCAATGTGTCAGTTTAATCAGCTTAATGATCAAAGACAACTTTTTCAAGGAAAATTCCTGAAAGTGCTCCTGTATGCGTTGTAAAAAAAAAAGCAGTAATATTACGTTGAAAGAGCAATGAATTGCTTTGAAGGGAGACAACTTGAACACATGTTCATTTTTTAACAGGCGATATAGAGGTCACATGATCAGGAAATCTCAGATCTACAAACAAACAGGACTGAAGAAGGAGCACTTAGAGTGGGCAGCAAACTTTAAACGAATTCAGAACGAGAACAGCGATAGGAGGCAGAGAAAGATGGAGGCGCTGGTCGAAAAGTAAGAACACTGCTACGTGTCAAAAAACTGTGTCATGTACGAACATTAAAAAAATTGTCAGAGCAAATAATTAAATTAATTTTCAATGTTTCTTTATTGACAGGAAAAAGTAGTTATAATTGAGCAAGCAACTAAGGCAGATAAAATCAATCGGAAAATAGATTTTTTTTCCCTCAAATTAATCAGTTTTAATAACTCTTTCATTAACTAATTGTAAATGGCATACAGTTTTGTTATGGATTAACATTCTTATAATATCTATACATGTATTTTTCTTTTGGTATTATAAATATTTAATAAAGCTTGAACAATAACTGCAGTTTTCATTTTTTTAAAAATTATGAACTAGATGTTTTGGGTTGGCATTTTTTTTCTTATCTTGACATTGAAACATTATAACATTTTTAGTTTAGCTTAATTTTGACTTTGTTTGTGTATTAATGCTTTCCTTTGATATGTATATGTAATACTCATGGGCGGTGGTGTTAATGCTTGACTTGACTTTCTGCTTGATTGACAGTAACACGCTCAATTATCAGAGAAGTGCCTCCAAAATCTCCTCCATTGGACCCCATGTCGACATTTATCAGTAAGTCTCCAGAGTTATCCTTCTTTGGTCTATGTCATTGAAAATCTATTCCACATCAAATTTTGTCTGAATTTCGCTCGTGAAATAACATTCTGAATATTTTGTAAATTAAGATTCTCCTCTATGATGGTTTTCAGAATTTATCATCCGAAGCAGACTGGTCCTACAAAACGCGACATGTTTAATGCCGCCACTCATATTCAGAGATATATAAGAGGATTCCTGGTCAGGAAGAGGTTTGAAAGACTCCGCAGGAAGGTGAGTATCTTTTAATGTCAGTTAAACTTCACTGGACTTTACTTGGAGAATTGATGAATCTTTCATTTAAAAAAAGGGACCTGAGCATTGAATTCTTATTTATACTCATAAGGAAATCCCCAACTCTCCCCAAAAAATAATTTTTTTTTTCCTCTTGTTCAGAAACAAATTGTCAATAAATAGTATTTCTACATTCCTCTGTATATACATAACAAACTTTTATTTTATGTTGTTGTCCTGTTATATAGTGTCTTATGTTTAGCTCTAATTAACTGGTCTGGTTCTTATTTACAAATAGTAAAGAAGACATATTTTATGTTGTTTCTTGGTAAATTGGTTCCACTATTGTGACAAAGGACGTCATGACATTTTGACACGTCCAGTAAAACGTTGATGTCAATCAGTAATTTATTGCGTAAAATATAAAGAGAGAGAGCTGCTTTCAATCGTTAGTGTCTCTTTCTTTTATTTGCAATTAGACAGATGGTAAAAGAAAACAACATTTTATGTGCTGATGACATTTATAGTAATATTCAAGTTTTTTGGCAAATTGGATAATGATTTCTGATCATTTGTTTGTTACAAGGTCGTAGGAAATAACTGTAATTCCCAGTGGGCCAGTAATTAGTTCTCTGTGAGGAATTTATAATAATGATCTCTGTCACAATGTCCCAGCATTCTATAGGAATTGTTCATTTATGATTAACATTACGAGATTTTCTCCACTCTGCCAGACTATTATGTAATAATAAAAAAGCACTTTTACCCCTATCTTTTATTATCTGGTATAATGAGTAAGCTGAGTGTATTCATATTTTTCATATCCTTTAATAAATGTTCTGTATTAGCTGTAGTACAGTACCAAGTTCTACAATTGATGCTACATACTGTAATATCACATATTTTCATTGGGTCAAATTTTCAAGGTTTGAGGAAAAAAAAAATGGTTTGTGGAGATTTGATTTTGTGGTTGGAAAATTTCAGTAGTAATGCATATCAGGCTTATGTTCCGTGGTGGTCTCTCCATACCTAAAAAACGATGAAAATTAAACTCCCAGGAAAATTTGTGATGTCACAGTATTTAATGAAGAAGACTTATGCACATAATGATGACTTCTTGAAGTCTTGCAGACTTGAATGTGACATGATGAAGACCTGCAGACTTATCTGCACACATACTTGAGACTGGCTAAAGATTTGAAGACATACCAGGTACATGTGATTTCTTGAAGACTTGAGCCATACAGACTTACAGACATACTTTTGACTTGTGAAAGACGTACAGAGATACCTTTGACTTGTTGAAGACTTGCAGACATACATGTGATTTCTTGAAGACTTGAGCCATACCTTTGACTTAGTGAAGACTTGACTGATCTGTGACTTCACTGAGTGAAGACTTGACTGATCTGTGACTTCACTAAGTGAAGACTTGACTGATCTGTGACTTCACTGAGTGAAGACTTGACTGATCTGTGACTTCACTAAGTGAAGACTTGACTGATCTGTGACTTCACTGAGTGAAGACTTGACTGATCTGTGACTTCACTGAGTGAAGACTTGACTGATCTGTGACTTCACTAAGTGAAGACTTGACTGATCTGTGACTTCACTGAGTGAAGACTTGACTGATCTGTGACTTCACTAAGTGAAGACTTGACTGATCTGTGACTTCACTAAGTGAAGACTTGACTGATCTGTGACTTCACTAAGTGAAGACTTGACTGATCTGTGACTTCACTAAGTGAAGACTTGACTGATCTGTGACTTCACTTAGTGAGGACTTGACTGATCTGTGACTTCACTAAATGAAGACTTGACTGATCTGTGACTTCACTAAGTGAAGACTTGACTGATATGTGACTTCACTAAATGAAGACTTGACTGATCTGTGACTTCACTTAGTGAAGACTTGACTGATCTGTGACTTCACTAAGTGAGGACTTGACTGATCTGTGACTTCACTAAGTGAAGGCTTGACTGATCTGTGACTTCACTTAGTGAAGACTTGACTGATCTGTGACTTCTTGAAGACTTGCAGACTCACTTGCTATTCCTCTCTCCTTTCAGTGTGTGTGGCTTGGGTCAGCTTATCCTAAGATGGTGAAGGAATACAAAAGCATGCTCAGGAAATGTCAGCTTAGGCACGGAGTGGACCGACCAAAGACACCCTTCAGTCTCAGTGAATTGAACGAGTACCTCGACATGAGAAGACGTAAGATCTGTCTGTAGAAGTAGTATTGTCTTTCCTTTGTGGTTTCTTATTTTAAAAACTTTCAGATTGAAATTTTCCTTGAAGATTGTCTCAGCAAAAAAATCTTATGAGCTGTGAATGAATTTTATTATTTAATGTTGGAAAGATGTACAATAACTTTCGAGTAGTTAATAGAAAAAATTCAAATTTACAATATTTGTGCTTAGTAGAGCTTTTGAACCTTTTGAATATAATTATATTGTTTTGTAGGGTATGAGAGTGTGTTTGATAAAAAAGCCTTTGGTTCAGAGTTGGAGATTGGAGACTTGGAGTCTTTCTTCAAGGAGTGTGACATGTACCCCTCAGCCTCTGAGATTGATGAAGCCATTGATGTCGTGTTCAATGGTATGAAGTTACGGAAAGAAATTGTTTCAAACTTGAAAATATTTAATCTCCAAATCTTTAATATAAACAGAAATTGATTTGCACAAATTTTGCACATATAGCAATTTAATTGTAATATGTGCAAAAACGATTTTTTAAGGAAAAAATCTTTATTTAAGCAATAAACAACGTTATTCAGCGAACATGGCGTTATGAATAGCAATTGCTCTGCTGGCATATTCCATGATGCGCGCTAGCGCATCATGGAAAATATGCCAGCAGAGCAGTTGCTATTCATAATGCCATGTTCACTGAATAATCGTTGTTTATTACTTATATTTGCATTTTTTGATTTTTTAAAAGAATATCCGAGGAAATCCTGACTTACATAAGGACGCGGCTTCTTGTCTTCAGTAAAGAAAAATATACGGCTTTAAAATCAGTACACATGATCAATGCTCCTTTTCTCTAATAAATCACACACAATTTATAAACTTAAGTATTTTCCTCTCAAACACAGTTATCTGGATACAAGCAGTGCCGTCATCACATTCTCTTAATCTTTGTTTTGATGCAGTTGTGACGTCATCGATCAACGTTTGAAACCCTCTGACAAAAATCAATAATTTTACACTATGATGAAAGATTAGAATGCTTTTATAATGATTATTACGCCAGAATGCATTTCTATAATTATTTTTTTTTAGTTTTCTATTTATTTTTAATAGCTGATATCATTCTTGAAATACATGTAGATATACTAGTTAAAAAGAAATCTCCTTCTGAATGTTATTATACCCAAGTGTAAAGAGTTATCGTTCTTTGTACAAATATGTATGATACGAAAAAATAAAAATATGGCAGTTCTAAAAATTTTTAAAAAGTTTTCTTATACAATTAAATACATTGACCAAAATAGAATTTTTAAAGATATAAATCAGCAATTTTAAATATTCTGAATTTCCTTTTTTTTCAAAGAATATTATTAAAAACTTTTTTTTATTCCTCTTATGAAATATTTCATATATATACTTCTTAACACCTGTAACTAGTGTAGTAGAGTTTGTTCTACACATAGCAGAAGCAATTGCGTCTATAGCACTGTGAACGCAGTTGGAATCTGCATGTTCATAGTGGGAGAGAGCAGTGGATATGCAAATATAACTTAATGTTACATCAGTTAAACTTTAAAAACAATTTAACAATTTTGTCTGTTTTGATGTTTAGGTCAGCAGATTAAGCGTGGCCTGTTGAAGCCTGAAGTGATGGAGCTGGTGTTCTATATTTATACACCGTCGGCTACAGGGCTACCCAATGTACGACAGTCGACATGGCTCAATCCCATCATTGACGGAGTGGAGGCCAGGAAACTCATAGGTCAGTGGAACTTATCCACGTAAAAGTGGATTCAGAAATAAAAGATATGTATAAGGAGAATGTATCAGAGCTATACTAGAGATCACTATATGTTTGCTACACCTAATTTTTGCAAGATAGCAACTTGGTTTTTATAAGTGAGACGAAATTTTCCAGAATTGTGATCATTGTTGCATTTTAAAAATCCTTAACAATTCAAATAAATGCATGAAGGAAACTTTTGTAAGCAAATGGTTTGGCATACTTATGTGAATTTAATTTAAAAGGTTCTTGCGAATAAAAAAATGATGAACAATACTTAGAAAACAGTCATTCCAATGCAGATTTATAAATTTTTGAAAATTTCAAATTTTATGTTGGTTAAATTATTATTTTTGGTTAGTGTATTTTAAAAAAATGTATTCACTGAAATGTTTGATTGAATGCTTACAGCCAACGCATCTAACAAGAAAGGAAAAAAGCGTAAGGCATCAGATCCCAATCCTCAGATAGTCAAATTGTAGAATCTGTATTATATATCCATCTAATGCATGATTTTCTGCCTTTTGTTTGAATTCTCATTTTCCTGGTAGACATTTTTTCTTCCCTTATATTTAATGATGCAAGAGTTATCTCAGTAAGCTATGATTAGGATGTATAAATTAGCACTATACCTAACTTGTGTCTGTCTGTAAGTTATCAGACTGATAATAATCTTATTCATATCAGAATGCGTATAGCTGGTTTATATAACCAGTAGACCATAGTGCTCTGTATTCTATATTCTCTTCAATCTGTGTATCATATCTCTTTTTCTATCTACTTCTAATGGATTAAGTGTGTTGCATGCAGTATCTTTCTTATCCTTTTTTGTTTTCTATAAAAATTTCTATGTTTCCTGAAATTCTTGATAAACCATTACCATTTACTGTATACAGGGTTATTTTCGCCCCGTCTTATTTTCGCCCTTTCACACTTGCAAACAATTTTGCCCCGTTTTAAATTCGCCCAGTCATAGTTTTGTTTAAGAATTTATACTGTATTTTTTGAATTTGCCCCGTTTTAAATTCGCCCAAATGGGAGTTATACAGTATTAATAAGGAATGACAGTTAAAAGTTCTTCTGATATTTGTTTGTTGTTTTAAAAATCCAGTTTAAAATGAAAGTTTCTGCCTCATTGCACTTTGGATGGTTTCAGAGATAGGCATCTATCAAAGTCATGGCATGCCCAAAAATAAAATCATTTTTAGAGTAAAATTAAAATCATATAATTTCATATAGTAAGAAAATTATCATATTTAATTCTTAATTTTCATGGTTTAATTATTGGATTATCAGTAGTGACAACAAATTTGCCACTTCATTGAAACCATGTACATGTTGCAGTATATTGAGATAAAAACCCTTTGAAAAGGACATTTGTAATCAAAACATTGGCAGATGGCAATATGCAAAAGAGGCATTAAAAAGATAATTTTATATAGGAGAAAAAAAACATTTCTGAAAAAAATGGCATTGAGAATGAGAATGGACATGAAAAGCTATAATTGAGAGATAACTGTACTTTGCCTCTGAAGGTTGATGTCTAAGCTGAGGACAATGCTAACAAAACATCAGTTACTGATTCTCTTTTGTTGATCTTTTAATAGGAAGTGAATATGTGGAGAAGGCACCTCTAGAAGTTTGCGCCAAACTGGTGATAGAATCTCGTCGTGAGAGACGGGAGCAAGAACGGAAAGAAAAGGAACAGAAACTGACGGAGGACCTCGCTCAGATGAAGGCGATCCGCGAAGAAGAAGCGACGACAGAGAAGGAGAAGAAGAAGGTCGTCGTCGTGACGCCGGAGGAGGCCAAACAAGCCGCGTCCATAAAGCGAGGATCACCGACCTAGCCGCGTCATTTCAGCAGTGATGATTTCTGATATGTAAACTAGAGACACATTGCTCAAAGTCATGGACAAAGAATATCTATGTTCTTAAGTTATTATTTAATGCTTTGCTACAATCGTTGATGAATGAAATCCAGTGTTTTCTTTATCTAGTCGAAAAAGAAAAAAGATGTCCTCTATATGACTTGTGTATTATATGTAATACACAGACTTCTGTGCTAATTTATAAATTATTATGTAAATGTGTACAAATTAGAAAAAAAAAATGCTATGGTAGTTATCTGTACATAGCTATTGTTGATGCCAGTAAAATGTTTATGAAGGCATTAGCGCATGGGGCATATGTAAAT
The DNA here is from genome assembly GCF_032062105.1 of Saccostrea cuccullata. Taxonomy (NCBI): domain Eukaryota; kingdom Metazoa; phylum Mollusca; class Bivalvia; order Ostreida; family Ostreidae; genus Saccostrea; species Saccostrea cuccullata. The sequence continues at coordinate 123,018 of NW_026928692.1, read as the reverse complement.
AAATGTGCCAACAAAAAAATTGGAATGGCAACACCTTTATGTTTCTTGTAAAGTAAACCCTGTTTATAATGGACACACATATAGTGACTATCTGCCTAAAATGAAGCATATTATCCATTCCAGCAGTTTGTCACACATATCCCTGATTTTCTGTATTGTTTTATGTTTTTATTGTTTAAGTGAGAGAAATACAGCATTCCGACTATTTTGTGCATTTACTGTGATACATGGAAATCAGTATTATTGTTTTATATTTTATATGTACTGTATAAAAATGGTGTTTCCTGCCAATTTATATCAAATAATTAACACTTTTTTCATGTGTGTTATATATATTTTTACATCTACTGGATATATCCTCATATCATGGATAAAACCAGAACACTTCCGAGATAAAACATGAGGGAAATCTTATGGCTGCTGGTGAATATAGTTTGACAACTATTTTACCATAGGGAAAAAAGCACAAAAACTTCTTAATAGTAGAGACTTTTTGAAAATAGCTGGTTTATTCACCATTTTGTATCACAGAAGAAAAAACAGGTAAAATAAACATTATTATTCTCTTTGTTATTGAAATAAAAATATTGCTGTCAGGTTATTTAGTAAATTTGATGGCATAACATATCATGACCTTGAATATACATCTGTTTATTACTGTATTTATTGAATGATACATTTGTTTCATTTTGTACATTTACATATATATTTATAAGGACATCTGCTTGTATGTTTATATTTAAGACTTTACATGGCAATTTAAGTTTTGTTTTGTTTTATGGAGGAAGTCATATGCATATATTTTGATGTTCTGAGAATGATTTTCGGATTTTTTAGACTTGATCTATTTATGTGCACACAGATGACTTAGAATATTTACATTAGACATTTACATCAATATGTTTTTAGATGATTTGTTTGTTTACTTTGTATTCAGATTAAGACTGTGATATTTTTTAAATAAAAAAAGAAATATTGTTAGCTTAAACCTGTCTTTATTATTTAAGATTGTCGGATTTTAAGTTCAGATTTCCACTCGTGTTCCTTTAGGAAATCTGAAGATATTGACAGAATTCAACTTCAAAAGTCTATTGGAGCATTATACAAGCAGGAACCAGAACAAAGGTGGACCTCTGAAAATAACAGGTGGGATCAGGTGTGATGAAGGGGATAGCATCCCCTGTTCACCAGTCACACTTGTGTGCTCTTTTGATAAATCTCCAATTATTGGGGCTGAAAAATTATGGTAACTTTTTTTTTCAGTTAGTCAAATGGTCAAAATTAATGGTCCTAAGAGATGGTTTTTTCACAAGAAAAACATATATCAAATAGAAAAGCCCTAGAACCAGTCATTCTATAGTTGTTGAAAAGGTTAAAGTTTTTCAAAAGTAGGTCAACCTCTAAGGTCAAGAACTATTAAAAACCAACAGATAGACTTGTCACAAGATTTTTTATGTAAAATATGAAACCCCTAGCACCAACTTTTCAAAGGTTATGACCATTTAAGCCTTAAAGGTTTAAGTTCTTCAAAACTATGCCAGACTCAAAAGTCAAAGCTTAAAAATGGAAAGTTGTGAAGTGTCCTTTCAAATATGTTTCAGTTTTCAAATAAAATCTGCAAAATGACTTTCTAGGTTCAATTTTTTGCTGAAAAAAATCTGAATAGAAGGACGTACAGGGCAAAAACTATTCATTGACATGAAAACTGTTAGTGCTGCTACACAAATGAACTGAAACATTAAGCAATCGCAAATTATTGTCTCTGCAAAGTTGAAAATGTCCTTAATTTTACTGTACAGAACTCTAACAGATGTTTAAAATTTTCCTGAAAAAGAGAATGTTGGGTTTCTTAATCATATCACCTGACCAAATATACATCAACTCATTAAATATACTAGTTAGGCTAGGGTGTATACTTCTTACTCCACAGAATCTAGAATTGAGCTCGGAGTGACTTTTTCTTCCGATGATTTTGTAAAATTATACCACTGTTGGAAAGATATATTTCATATTCATTGATCACCACGTGTTCTAATTGCAGACGCACTGGCGTTTGTAAGAGCTCACATGCTTCTAATAATTTGATGACATTTTATATTAAAATGATTAATCTTACGCCCAGACAAAGAACTATGAATGAGGGACCTTAGTGGGGTCAGTGGATTGTTCTGGACAATATTTATCATGGTCAGTCGTAGACAAAGCTGTGGCCATTATTACCCACAATTTACACGATCAGCTGACAAAGAGAAAAACGCCAGAAATATGGGCACACGACATCCAGCATTACGATTATTAGATATGGAAAATAGTTATTGATTATGATTTATGGCAAACTTTGCGCGACGGCGGTTGCTGAGGCCATCTTTGAAAAATTCTTTGTTTGCCCTCCTTCAACCGTCCAACTGAAACCGCTCGATTCAGTTTTTTTTTTTTTTAGTCTTCGGGAAACAAATATTTCTATATCTACCTGTACTTATTAATTTTTGTTAATTGATTCTGAGACGAGATGGGAAAGCAATTATTTTAAAATATTGCTCACTGGAAATTATTTTGTAGCCATCCTCTCCTTTTAAAAGGTTAAATTGGGGAGTTTTAATAAATTGGGAGGGGTGATGTTTTACTCTACAAACTTTCTGGAATATAAGACTCTAGAAAGTCGATTCATATCAAAAGCTAGGATTTTATAACTATTGGGAGGATTCCTCCCAAACACGTCTGTAATCGGTGACCCTGATTTTACATCAAGTGAGTGACATTTAATAATAAGAGATGGAAAGTTTCCCACCAGTTATGAAGAAGATATATAAATTGTTGTCATATAGGAGGTTGTTTTGAGTATTGGTGATTTTTTACTCTCGTCTTAATAGCTCTAGAGGTTGACACAAGAGATATTGGTCGCCTGGACAATTGCATGATTTCGGACCAGAGATGGTATAGCTAACTACCCAAATAACGACCAGCCATTCATCATATGACAGACTGAAAGACGCTGATCTAGAGTGATATAATATTTGATAGATATTTTTCTATATACATGTATCGTAAACCCATCATCAATTGCGAAGATTGCGTATTCTGGTGTTTATAGAAAGGCGGTTGAGATCATAAAATTAAATATTATTTTCTTCCATGAACAATGATATACTTTACTCTGTATTCACTCTTTTTAATCAAAATACGAGGAAAGCACAGAAATCTGGTGTACACGGGACTGGTTCGATTTCATGCGATTTTCTATGATTTTTACATGTTCTATGGGAAAAGTTTGATCATTTTTTAATATGCATAATATAATTCAACAATTTTTTAAACAATTGATAGTGCTTCTCTATCTGGTCGTGTCTTTATTTGCTTTTTATGCTTCATGTATATATGCGATTCATATTATTTGCTCACTTTAGCGGAAAGTTTTTGTTCTGATCGAAATTTTCTCTTGACTGTCTTCATCGTTGTAATGACAATATCATCTCATTCTCTATACTACTTGGCTATTTTCAACCAAACTTGGCAAGAGTATAACCCTTGACCAATATTTTGGATTCAAGGATGTGACTAAAATTGTCTACTTAAGGGGCTTTATTTTTCTAGATTCCGGTTGGACTCCCACCAAGGCTTTTTCCATGGACCCAATGGGGTTCTTAAAGAGGCCATGATATTCCCTGCCTATCTTAACCATTCCATCACCCTAAATTCAAATCCTGGATTCACCTGCTGAACACGTTCAAGAATCCATCGGACAGTCTCCATTTCTTGTCAAGTTCACGCGGTTTCAAGCTATTTTTAACATCTCTTAGTTGTTCGAGTAATTGAACAGCAACAGGATAACCTGTTGTTTAGGGTATATGCACAATATTTACGTACAACTACATGAACAAATGTATCCGTCTGGTGAGGGAAAAGAAGTAGAGAATCTGGACCCCCCCCCCTTCTCTCTCTCCAGGATTGAGGTGACAATTAGATTGTAGAAGGCCTCTGTAATTGGTTGAGGTAATGTGTCACTCTGACTGACCCCTGCTGACAGTTTCTGGATTGTCGTCTTCCTCTAACGTGTCTTTTTCTCGGTCCTCCAGTAATTGGTGCCAATTTCTTCAACCCAGATTCTTTCTTTCATTAATTATCTCCCTTGTTTCTGCTCCGATTTTGGCATCTTCAAGAGTGTGGCATAATCTGCATTGTAGATTGCCTGAAAATTTAATTGGTTTTGTTTAATTGGGGATATTAGCTGGGGGGAAAACAAGGAGTGAGAATTTCCGCGTTCCTTGGATCCATTTCCCTACAGTTATTTTAATGAAGCCAACTCTATAGGTCTTTCTGCACTCCCCATCTCATTCGGAAATTAAAAATATTTACTATACCATATATTTATTTGGTACAAGATATTTGACAATTTTAAATGGGAAGTGTAATACTCTTTAAATCTTTTCTTCTATTTCAAGCGAGATGACATCATGGTAACCGTACGTGCAAATACAACAAAAATGTCATTTTATTTAAATCTATGGACATAGATATCCCCTTTGGTGTTCCAACAGGCAAATTTTAAGACTCTTTATATGCAATTTCTATATATACGATAAGTGTTTTTACGTATACATGTTTAATTACTAGTATTAATTCTGTTGCAGAACTCACAATGTAAAGCAGAGCCACACAGCAACAGCATGTAAACCAGAACAGCGAAGTTAAATATCTGAAAGCACGGTTTTTCGTGTATCTGACTCTATATGGTTAAAATATATCGGTAAAATAAAATATATCCGCAACAGAATCTATATAAATTATATCCACACCAGCATGGTTAGAATATACCGACAACATAATGGTTAAAGTATATCTGCAACAACATGGTTAAAGTATAGCCGCAACATGGTTAAAGTATGGCCTCATCATGCTAGTAGTTAAAATATAGCCGCAACATGATTAAAGCAGACCGCAACATGGTTAAAGTATAGTCGCATCATAGTTAAGGTATAGCCGCAACATGTTAAAAGAATAGTCGCAACACTGTTAAAGTATAGCCGCAACATGGTTTAAGTATAGCCGCAACATGGTTAAAGTATGGCTGCAACAGAATGGTTGAAGTATAACTTCATTAGCGTTTAGCATTAGCAACCCGTAACAGCATCTTAATCATCATTGCAGATTTATATTACTTGGAGAAGAGGATACATGTATAGATGGTATAGTTTTGAAAGAGTTTTCTTTAATTTACAATAAATGATTTATATATTCCTAAATACTATAAGTCAGAACTATTTTATACATACTTGCTTTAGATATTAGCAATAAAATATGTATTTTGTCATTCAAAATGCAATAAAAACCACGTAACTAGAACTCCTTAGTGTGGAGTGTATTTTTAAAAATGATGATTTGTAAGTATAAATTGTACATTTGTGAGAAGTTCTGACAAAGATGCAGATTATTTTATTGACATTTATTGCTTTCATGCACAAATACAGCTGAGTGAACTCTCAAACTTATCCTGAAAGAAACGCGGTGTCCGGACACTCACGGAAAAGGGAAATGTGTTTTATAAATAGGGATATAATGGACATTTACTGCTAAAATCAGGCTGTCAAACATGCTAATTTCTAGAGCATTGCTCATCCCATTCATGCCATTGTCTTGTTTAGAGAACGTTTGAGTAACATTTACTACCCTTTCTTGATCGACTCTGCGTTTTAATCACTGATTGCCCAGTTAATGCCATTATCCGTGCATTTTGCTACAAATGGCGTTGAAATCGCGTGTTCGAAATGCAGTCATCTTTCACCGGAAATTGAGTTTTTAAGGGCCAACATTATCCATTTAATAGATGTATTATGTTTGACTGTTGGACGATTGGCATTAACTTAAGAGTGTGGCAATAACCAGAGCCAAGAAATCACAATATTAACATTTTGAGTTCACTCTTTTGGTCTTCGGACACAGAAACAAAGCCTCATTTGTCCTCCATAACCGGAAGCAGTTGTCCACCTATTGGCCACCACGAGTGGTCATTCTAAGGACAATTTTCCCTGACCACATTTCTGTCTGGCTTTTATTTATTGATTCTCTTCTTCTTCTGTTCAGTGCTTTATTCCCAGGAATAAACATCCCATTGGTTTTACAATTCAAATGCAACAAAATACACATTAATAACCATTCTCTGTAACCACTTAAACTTCGTTGCCACGCATGGTCACCGATTTTGATGAAACTGAAAAAAAAAAATTCAAACAAAATTTCTTACGTATTTGAAAAATCGAGATGGCACTAAGTTACATACTGTAAAGAAACTGTTTAGAGATCTAGCATTCACTAATGGTAGGTGTTACATGCTCAAACTCAATCAACGACTAATTATTATTCTATAAATAACTTTTATGGTTGCCATGGTAACATAGTGTAACCATGCAAAACCAGTAACTAAGTTGGGTTAATGCTACTGATAAGTTAAACTACCAGTGCTTAAAAGTTTATTATTTAACTTGGTTAGAACTAACATTTCAACTGTAATGTGTGCCACTTTGCATCCACTTAATGTATCTTTAATTTCTTTGGAAATTCCCAACGTGGCCAAATTTTTTCCGATCTAAATTTTTTTAAATGGAAGGACCACATTTTTAAAAATTGATCAAGATGACTTGCCAGTGCTGTAAAACGCCATGCCAGGGCCAGTTTTAAGATTTTCATCCTATAATTGCTTTTAAGTTTTACGTGTATGACTTTATAAAATTCTGCAATAATTTGTTACCATCTGTTTTTGTTTAAGCAACTTCAACTAAACACAATGCACAAGTTAATCTTAAGCTTTTTTTTATATTATTGTCCAAAGAAGCTCTTAGCTTGACAGATATTGATATACATGTATACAAGAATTGTTTTTTTTCACATTAATGAAAAAAAAATTGATTTCTTACAAAAACATGAATAGTTCATGGAACTGTGTGGCTCTTTGGTCTGTCCATCACATTTTTATATCATTGCCCAAAGAAGCTCTTAACTTGACAGAATTGATAAACATGTATATATGAAGTTTTGAGACCAAAAATGAATGTTGATGGAACTGTGGCTATCTTTTTTCGGTCCTATCTTCAGCTATCTAACTGAAAAACTAACTTTTGAAAGAGAAGAGATAGGGCTTTCACGTGCATTTCACATGAATATTACCCGTGACATGGCCTTCTAAATACACTATGATTTTTGACCCATTGATCTTGAACCTTCACGTTTGACCTTTTCAAAAATTTTATTTTTTCGTTATAGCATTTGATTGAGAAGAGATAGGGCTCATATTTGACATGTGCATTATCTATGACAAGATATTTCCGAGCATGCTATAATTTATGACCACTTGACCTTGACCTTCATGTTTGACCCTTTAAAAAAAACAACTTTGGTGTTTACGTTTGATTAACATATGATAGGGCATTCATATTTGACAAAATATACCATAAATAATGACATAATTAATAACATCTCACAAACAAAGACATCGAAAGCGGGGGGGGGGGGGCACAATTCTTTGCTTTTGCTTGTTATTACTGTTTTATCATTAGATTTCGCAGTGGCCAAATGGCCTAGAAGCTTGTATTTGTGCATGTTGATAAGGCGTCCGTCTATTTTCTGCCATGATGTTTTACCCTTTGACTTCAAATGACCTTGAGACCTGACCATATTTAAAAGAAATAAACGTTGTCGTATACGATGTATAACCTTTGAATATATAGAGAAGTAAGAGTGCTATTATCTTGACCTGTGCAATACCCTTTGAGAACCTGTGTCCAATCCCATTGTATATATATATATATATATATATATATAACAATGAAATATGTACAATTCCCTTGACAAGATTTTCCTCTAAACTCCATGGTCTTGACCTTAGATTTTGAACTAATTTTCAAAAAAAATTAACATTGCTGATAACTTCTGAATGACAGAAAATAAGACATTTATATTGGTACATATTGCAAGACCTTTCCAAATGCAAGTGATGTCATGATTTTTTTTAACAGTTGCCTTGACTCAAAAGTAAGGCCTAATATTAAAAAAAATAAAATAAAATTGCTGAATCAGATATCTTTTGAATGAGAGCAGGTAATCCTTTATTTTTGCCCATGTCCATTACCTGTTTTAAGGTCTGTCCGAGGGTACTCGTTTTTTGTTTTTTTAAATTTTGTGACCTTGACCTTAATACATTATTTATATTATATCCTACGCTTGAAAATCGGGCGTTTAGAACTATAATCAAGAAAAGTGAGAGTGGTAATGTAAGAAAACCTAGTGTCATCAGTTCACCCAGTGATGTGTGATTGTTACTAAGAAAATCGAACACACCCGGGAAAACGTATATAGCATTAGTACCGACCCTATGTTAAGTGTTTATAATCGCAAAACTTATGCAAGGTAATGAAGAATGCCGATGCCATTAAACGTTAAAGGGGGGGGGATTAAAACTGAAAACATTTTATTACTGAAACAAACAGACCTAAACTAAAAGAATGAAGAAATTAAAACATACACATGAAATTAATTATGGCCCTTTGATTTTAATAAAAAAAATGAAACTGAGAAGATAATATTCATTTCCATATTAAGTGTCCAAATGTAAACGAGTATAGAGTACACATACAAAGTTAACTTTTAAAATAGAAACAGTCACGATACTGGTGTTAAGCTTCTGTTTAATTATGTTTTTTTTTTAAGTACTTTTAGGGCCAGCTAAGTTATTGTATAGTCTGTAAATTCTTGTTTTATTTTAGTTTGGTCTATCACCTCTAACTTTATTTTTACAGCACTATATAGAATAAATTTTACTAACTGTCTTTTCATCAATTTATTTCTTTTATTTTTAATTTTTATGCCTTTTATGAAACCACCTTCTCGGGTGCTCCTTATACATAGGAGGGAACTCCATAACTGAACTGAACTATACTAACTCTGTCGTGTTCCAAGTTTAAAAAAAAAGCGAGCTTTCGGGGCAGTGGACATAAAATCAAATGAAAAAGTAAAAGCCGTGCCTGATCAATTTCAGCTGAGGGCTTTATCCAGAAGTCTATATTAGAGGAACCTGGAGAGATTAATTTTAGACGAACCGACAATTTGATTACAACAAAAAAAAATCAATGTCGTACATTTGTATAACAGAACCTGCGTACGACCAATTACATGACGTGACCGTCAGGGGGCACCACTGTCACTGAAACCAGGGGGCACGTGACGTTTGGGCTGCTGGAAGTTCGTGAGGACTAAAGTCAATTTTTTCTAAGGATCCAGAGTCAAATATCTAACTGTTATTTATTTTCATTACATACATTAATCAATCTTTTTTGTGGTTAATTAATGTTTTAAATAGTTTTAAGCGATATGTCTTTTCGAATAGCTTTAAAAACTCCTTGCTATATCTTGCGATAAGAGATTGTGGTTTGCTCTTGTACGAAAGGCCTATAGATCATACATAATTTTGGTTTCACTTTCAGCGATTCGGGGCCGGAAAGAAATGATGGCGAAGCTGATTAATAATGAGTCCTCTCGTTATGTCACGGTATAGCCAAGGGGGATTATGCATACACTTTGTAAGGGAGTTAATTTGGTTTACATTCTGATGTGAAAGTGATAAATCGCTATTTTGATGGACTACTATTGCTGTTTGATATTGTAAACAGTTTATAGGTGATGTGTTGGACCTGGAGTGACTGCACTAAGGTAATGCACCAGGACCGATCAGTGTTTATTGTGGTGTAACTGTCCTGGCAGTAGGTGTGAAGTGTGTATTGGGAATTGATTGATGCCTGACAGAGCCCACTTCAGTGAGACAACAGCTGACTGATGAGAACACTAATATTACTTACACCTCTGGAATTGATTGACACCTTGTCACAGGTGAGTGATTTTATTCAGGTACATTTTTGTTTGTGTTGATCAGATATTCCAACTTCAAAGGATTGTATGAAGTAGTAAGTTTTATTTAGAATGCATGGTAACATATCTAGAAATTTAATCCAGTTATTTAGTGATGCTATCGGTACAAATAATTGCATTTGGTTGCAGGGTATTAATTAGCAATTGGATATGAACTATTTTGGAGTGCAATTTATTGTGAATAATTGTTTCAATAATAGTTGGTTATACATAGTCATAATTACATGTTTCCCTCTCTGGAAAAAAGCGCAAAAGCTTACCGTGTTATGTAATGACAGCAATTATTTGAAATGGTACAGCTCTAAGCTGCATGTGTTCTATTGTAGGGACAAAGTTCAAACGTGATGCAGACTTGGTAAAATCTTGTCTTGATATAAGATGCCTGAGTCTCCTTTGTTGTGACCCCATCAAATAGAAGGTCCACATTCCCCGATAGTTTGTCACCAGTTTTCTATAATCTCTGTAAGCCAAGAATCATTTAAAATTCTCCAACTTTTTTAAGCCTTGAAAATGCATCCCTTGATCAGCCCACTGAGTATATTTAATCGCGTTCAGGGGTGTGCAATTAGAAAAATCAATAACTAGCCCACGGGCTAGTGGCAGCTATAAAGTTACTAGCCCCAAGTGAAAAGTTACTAGCCATAATATAGGGGCAAAAATTAAAATAAAAAACTATACGTTGAAAAGAAATTAATTGTTGAAAAAGTCAGGGTACTGAGGTCATTCTTTTTAAAATTAATTCTCACTATGAAATTAAATCATGTATGAATTATAATGAAAGAAGATTAAAATGAATTTAAATAAATTATCTTCCCTTTTTCTGAACATTGCACTAGCTCATTTGGAATGAAATTTGAGTCATAAAACACTTATCTTTCAGTTGATTGCGTGATCGTAAATAATTTAATGAGATATCTGCATGTATTTACCATAAACGAAAGAATAGAGGAAATTCGGATTAGGAAAAGACGATTGTTTTTGGAAATAAATAAGTCAGGTAGTGCTGCAAAACAGACAAGATTATGGAGATTTATTGAGAGTAGGAGCATGTTGTCAGAAAAATTTTCACTGGTTGGGAATTTGATAGCAAAAACGAGTGAAAATATAGGTTGTGCTTTTCATGTATTGCGTGTGTAGTTATAATTTTTACTAGCCTGACGGGCTACCTCTATGCAGAAAATCACTAGTCCGACCCCAAAAAGTGGTAGCCCCGGGCGTCGGGTGATGCTAATTGCACACCCCTGGCGTTTTAAGAGTTGTCTGAGAGGAATAAAAGACTTGGATGAAATGTAAGACTATGGCAAATGACCAGAGGTACCAAGGGATCATTAACACGTAAATTAATTAATTAATCTGTCATGTTTTTAATATACAAATGTCATCTCCGGTCATTGCAATAACACATATGAGATTAACTTTTGTTCACTTTCCCTCTGGGGCAGTTGTCACCTTTTAACCAACCAAAGCTTCATGAAGATATATCTGTGTTATATTAATAGACTTGTTATATAATTTTCCTGTCCTTGGGTATAGATAAAAAATGAAATCTTTTATCAAGATTTGTAAAAAAAAAAAATGTTGAGTATGTAATGTAATTACAGTGAATTATCCAATACCCTTAAATGATTGCATATGTCAAAGTCAGGAGAATTTAGTTTTTGAAATTGAACACGGGTCGTAATTAAATCGTTAATCAAAGGCCATCAGATTGTGCCCAGATCAACAGAAACGCAAAATTGAATTTTAATAAATCATATCAAAAGCGGGACCTATTGTGCATGACAGAAATTGGATTTAATTAGTATTGAATAATTCCAGTCTTCTAGTGAAAGCCCAATATCGGCCTGTTTTATAGCATGCCAGTGTGTTTTGTTGGATTAATCAAATAACACATGTTTATTGGGGGCTGGTCGTGAAGTCCTCAGTCACAGAGAGGTCTGTTGATTTGTATAGATTCTGAGCACTAGGAATTCAGAAACAGATGAACTCATGGTTAGGTAAGTGAAAGCTTCAACAGAAATCGGCTTTTGTTTAGGGTTTGTGAATTTTGTGAATTGAGCTTTTTCCCATGATTCAAAGAGTACGAATTTCATTTCTGAGGCTCTTTAAATTTAGTGCATTTTGAAATTGTGTAAAAGAGTGTGAAGTAATGCAACATTCTAGCTAATTCTTGTCACATGCTGGGATAAGGTAAGTCTAAGAGTGCTGAGATATACGTGAGAATAATTTCGGAAGTATGCTTAGATATGTAACAGTAATAGTCTGACAGCTTATGTGCTGATTGAGATAGCTAGGTAAATGTAATAGTTCGCTAGTTTATGTGCTGAGATAGGTAAGCATCATAAATTCTGATAATTTGTGTGCTGAGATAAGTAAATGTAATTAGGATAGCTTGCTGAGATAAGGGGGGATTACTGCCCTTGGCCAGCCAAAATAGCTAATAATGATGTTTTATATGTAACATGTTACACTTTTGTAAAATTTACTCAGTCAGCAACCCTTGTGTGTTACTATATGGTTGAGATGGTTCTTAATATATAACTTTATATTTTTAATAGGACAATTTTCTTATGATTAAGCTTATTTCTCTAAATATCCTTTTTAAGAGTAAGATACCATGGTTCACACAAATCGTTTTTATAGCCAAACTTCAGGAAGTTCATGAATTGTATTATAATAGATAAATAACATGCTCTGTTCTCATTAAGTATTTAATCTTCTAAAGTCTATAATCATGGTGTGTGGAATTGAAGAAATAACTGTAATTATTGGTTGAGATCTTTTTGTGTGGTAGATTGAGCGGGACAGGTGACTCGTGGCCTCCGACCCCTACATCCTGATCATGACCACTCATTATGATCTCGGGCTATAGAGCTCCAGAGTCAGACCTATGGAAATATTAAAGGGTTTAATTTGAACAAGGGAAGAGGGGATTGAAGCAGAGTGCAAAGCAAAAGGAGAAATCTTATTCTAATTTTATAGAAGGCCTGCATATAGCAAAGAATTGTATTGTTTGTGTATGAACTTTTCATACAGAGATTTTTGATCTGAAATGTATTGAACTTTTCTATTCAATCTCAAAACTTCATAAAATATTTGTCCTTGTCAATATTTAAGACTTGGGACAAAAAAATCTCCCATGTATATGCATGAATTTGATGCAGCCTGAATAATTGATGTTGGGATATTGACCGGGCTGTTTTGCAAATCATTTGTCTTTAGTCATGAGCCATCCCGTGTTTTATGTAGATATATTCAGGTAAACAGATTGCGTTGGGTATGTACAGTTCACTGACTTCATTCACTCAAATATTACCTGTACCACCCACAATATACAAAACACTGACAGATGTACGTATCTGATTATAGAGAGACCACGTGTCAAACCGCCGCTATTTCCTAGCCGCTGTCGGGCATTTCTGTCGTATTCGGAGAAACACCAAAGATATAGTCTCATCTCGCTTTGTCTTCTTCGGAAATCGACAAACATTGTTGATTAGAAGTGGGCAATATTTACTTTTATGAATACTTCGTATGATTCATAAGATTGGAGGACCAAAGTCTCAGACCAAGAGAGCGACTGACATGGTAGAAGCACCATGGCTCTCTGGGAAAATTGATTCACAGAAAATAATTTTCCTCATGAAATTCATTTGCGCAAAGTAATTGCTTGTCATCAAGTACCAATGAAAATTCATCGACAATCAAAAGCCCCTGATCATTATAAAGGGAAGTTATGATTTCTTGTGGCATTAAATTATTGCATCCATTTGCCTAAGCAGCCACCTAGTTAGGCCTATACTTTAAAAACAAATCCCCTGTCATTTACATCAGCTACAAGCCTTGATGTTATTAAATTATGAAGAAAGATGGACCTTGAAAAAGATTCCAAATTTCTGGTAATATTTTACTGAATGTTAGGCCTATAGTTTTAAAATTAATCCTCTGTCGTTTACATCAGCTACCAGTTTTCAAGGTTATTAAATTAAGAAGATAGAGGGACCTTGAAAAAGATTCAAAATTTCCGGTAATATTTTAATGACTTTCTAGAAGCTTTCTGCAGTGCAACATATTCAGGAAATCTCATCCTGGTATTGATTCTTGAGTGGCAATAAAGTACAAATCTGAGAATTCACCGAGTTTATGAGATATGACAATTTGCAAAGAATATATACGGAAAATCATAAAGTCTGTAATAACAAATCTCCCAAGGGTTTTACAGTTCTCAGGTGAAAAAAAGAAAATAATAAGATCCCCTATACAAGCTTTGTATGGTGAGCTTACTTCAGGAGTGTGATTTCATTAGACTAATTGTGAGCTTCCCCTTTTGAGAACTGGTCTGAGCCTAAACTTAGTGTGCTTTATGGATAGTTAGTTCAATGAGTTAATCACCAACCAGCCATTGGAGGGGGATATGGTTATTAGTTTATAACCAGGACTTCAAAGGCAGACCTATCAGTGAATGGATCTGGTGTCTTCTAGCTGATTAGTTTATCACATAAGTAGACTGTCTCATGAGGGTCATTATGTAAGGTACATAGACCAGGATAAGTACCCTAAGTTTACATCTGCTTCTAGTCCATGGCCAAAGCTTTTGTCAGGTGAGAACAGAAATTACATGTCTGGACAAACAGATATGCCTGGTTCTGACAAATAATAACATTGATATTTTATCTGGTGCTTTAAATTATTCTTGAAAACAGCCTATGAACAAGCATGTGATTTTGCATAAATTCATCATGATGAAACACTTCATTTTTGTAAAAAAAAAAAAAAAAATTGAAGATGACCTGACATGTCATTATGACCTAAAAGAACAAATTGCTAGGGTGAAAAATAAATAAAGCATGCTTGACCATATGAGACCATATAAGACAACAGGAGAAACAGTTCCGAGACTTAAGATGAAAGTGAGGCTGATTAAGATGGATGCTGAGTTGACCAGTGCTGTGACATTCACAAGAAATCCGCCTGTCTCTGGGGGCTATTGTGTCCAGTCCACAGGTCACAGGTGGCTAAATCACCCACAAGTGGAGATAATCTCCTTTGTTTTTCCAGCATCATCTGTCAGTCTCCGTGAGTAATAGACGGGCCCTCCAATGTTGATTTATTAGTCAGAGAGGAAGAAAACCCACAAACTATTATAAATATTGAAACACAGTACAGCATTGAGACCCATTAAATGCATTTAATCAAAACATCTTGCATATTGAATAGAGTATAATTATCTCACAATTATAGCCAATCATTTATAAGGACCGGGTTGCTTATCATATGGATGCCTGACTGCTTTCGAGTCACGAACCATCCCGATGTACCGCAGATTTCAACTGGGGTAGAACTGTTGATTACTTTTATGGCCAGGCTCCGGAAATTCAGAAAAAGGTCTGAAATGATGTATGACTTCTTTATCAAGAAATTGGAATGCAAATTTGCCAAACAGATGTCATAGAACACAAAGAGTTGTAACACTCTCAATGCAGACAGGTTAGATTGCGGGCTCTGATTGTATTATGTTATAAAGTAGCAATATTCACCGAATTTGATTATGAAAATTACAGTTATTTGTATACCTAAAAATAAACAGGATCAGAATTTGATGTTTGTTTTGGAGTTTTGTATCAAAGTAGATTTAATTGCTACAGGAGACCAAAAATATCTGCTTTGATGCAAGATCTTATATTAGAGTAAATAGAATGCATGCTTCATATACACACATTCCAGATTTCAGTGATAAGTTGCACTGAATTGTATATTATAAAGGGCACCGTGTAATTCATGGACTGGAGTCTTGGAGTGGAGTTATGGAGTGGAGTTTGGAGTGGAGTTTGGAGTCAATTTTTGGAGTCAAGCAAAATTGCGTTTGTTAATAGAAATAGAGTTCAGAAGAAACTAGTTTTTTCACCTAAAGCATAAACATTAATGGAACACACGTCCTTTTTCTGTTTGTCCATAGATAACACCTTATCTTGAACTGTGGGATGAATAGACATATTAATAAATAGACAAGACAATCAAAAACACACAGACATAACCTTTGATAGAATTTTTAAGAATATTTCTTACTTTCATATATGGTGATAATTGAACCATGAGGAATAAATTTTTGATATTTAGCATATTCATATTTTGTAAAAATAATTTTTTCACGTATTTCGCAGTTGTAATGCTTGCATAAATATCAATTACCCCTCTGTGTCCCCCAGCTTATTTGGATTAAGGTATCCTGACATTACATAGACTAAAATTAAACGGTCATTCGCCACAGTTAAATCAGCATCTCTGAAACTGTGTGAACAAGCCTGACCTTACTTCCTCGAGAGGGGAGGTGGGCTGGGTGAGGCAGGTAAGTGTAAATATCTCATGAACACGGATTTTACCCCCAAAAATCCAAGTTCATTTCAATATTTCCACTTACCTGCCTCCTTAACTATTTGCAAAAGAATTTGCAGCCCAGTTTGGAGGTGGGAGAGGAAAAGTAAGTGACAAAAGTACATAAAAGGTACATAATTACCTATTTTTGCTTCCCTCTCCTTGATGAATCCAAAATTGCTGCCTTGGCAAAAATGGACTGATGATCTGGAACATCTTTCAGATAAAATGATGTAAAGGTAGATTCAGATGCCCAGTGTGCTGCCCGTAAAATCTCCTCTGCAGATACACCACAGAACAAAGCCCAGGAAGTTGACAAACGTCTAGTGTCATGTGCTCTAACTAGATTCAATGTTGCTTCTTCTGCATTATCATAAGCAAAACGAACCATGCTAACTATCCATCTTGCAATAGTGTCTTTTGACGCTTCCTTGTGGTTATTCTGTTGGTATGTCACAAATAACCTATTTGACTTCCGAATAGTTTTCGTTCTATTGATATAAATCTTCAATGCACGACAAGGACACAATTTTAAATCCTCTGAATCTGTGGCGAATGAATCAAATGCAGGAATATAAATAGGGTCCCATGGTCTATTTATAGTTTGAGTCTTTGCCAGGAATTCCATATTTGGTAACATTTTTATTCCTTTCCTCTCTATTCTAAAGTGACCATCATCTAAAGTGAGGCTATGAATCTCGCTCACTCTCGAAGCTGAAGCTATGGCTACCAGAAAAACAGTTTTAAGAGTCAAAAACTTTAGATCTGCTGACTCTAGTGGTTCAAATGGATGTTTTGTGAGAGTTAACAAAACCAGTGGTAAATTCCAGTTCGGTGTCAACTGACGTACAGATGGGTGTTTATTAAACAAACCTTTCAACAATGAAGACAGTTCTGTACTTGTACCAATACTGCTCCCATTCTGATGAACTATTGCTATTGCTGACTTGTATCCAGCTATAGTCTGTGGTTTACACTTCCTCACATTGAAGAGATACATAAAAAATTGTGCTAACTCTGGTATAGATGTTGTAATGGGATTAACACCCTGTTCTTTACACCAACTGTTATATATTCTGAGTCTTGCATCATAAACTGTTTGTGTAGATGTCTTTCTGGCATTTGCCATAATTTCTGCAATTTCTTCAGAAAATCCTCTTGACTTGTGTTGCAATTTGACAGTTTCCATGCTACAAGATTGAGAGTTTCTAGATTTTGATGGAAAATCTGATTGCGATTTTGAGAGAGAAGATCTGGCCACAGTGGTAGTTTGACTGGTACGTCGATCAGAAGATCTATTATCTGAGGATACCACGACTGTCTGGGCCACATTGGAGCAATGAGAAGTACAACACTTTGCTCTTCCCGTATCTTCTGCAAGACTTTGGGCACAAGAATAGGTGGTGGGAATGCATAAGCATAAATCCCTTCCCAACTCATTGCTAAGGCATCTACTTGAAAAGCATTGATGTCCGGAAACGGGGAGCAATAGACTGGCAACTTCTTGTTTTGCGCAGTTGCAAACAAGTCTATACATGGAGTTCCTAATTGTTGGAACAATAAATTTACAACAGTTTTGTTGAGTGACCATTCTGTCATTCGAACTTTTTTCCCCCGGGAAAGTGCATCTGCAAGAAAATTCTTCTTCCCTGGAATGTGAACAGCTCGTATTGTAATTTTGTTCTCCATGCACCACTGGAACAACTCCCAAGTTAGATAACACAGTTCTGGTGAGTGTGTCCCCCCTTGTTTGTTGATATAGCTTATCACTGTTGTGTTGTCTGACCGTATAAGGATCACTTTTCCCTTTATCAAAAACAGAGCTTCTTGAAGAGCCAACTGAACTGCCTTTAGCTCCAGCCAATTTATATGCTTCTGTTGATATTGCTGCGGCCAGACCCCTGACGTCTCCCAGTTCTCCAGGTGTGCTCCCCAACCCTGTTCTGAGGCATCTGTTATCAATGTCAGTTGAATTGGCAGATCCTGTAAAGGCATTCCTTTGAAAAAGTTTTCCCGATTCATCCACCACTGAAGGTGCTGAATTAGGATTGGCCGGATCACTATCACATGAGTAAGAGGGTGAATCTTTGGTCTCCACATTGCCAACAGGTATAACTGTATGGGACGCATGTGTAACCTTCCCATCGGAACCAAATAAATGCATGAAGCCATCAGTCCTAACAATTTGAGGATAACTACTGCTTGAGTGTGTTGACTTATTGATAAAGTCTGCACTATGTCTGAAATACTCTGAAACCTGGCCTCTGTTGGTGTCGCAATGCCCTCTACCAGATTGAAATGTGCTCCCAGGTACTCTATATGTTGGGATGGCACTAGAGACGACTTTTCCCAATTCACTAATAACCCCAGCTCCTGAACTAGATGTAATACATAGTCTCTCTGTTGAAGAAGAGTTCTCTTGTCTGGATTGATCATCAACCAATCGTCTAGGTACATGAATATTTGGATTATCATTTTTCTCAAGTGTGCCGCTAGAACTGCCATTATCTTTGTGAAGACCCTTGGAGCAGAACGAAGTCCAAATGGCATTGCTCGAAACTGGTAACTCTGGCCTAGAAATCTGAATCTTAGAAATTTCTGGAAATCTGTGTGAATTGGAATGTGGAAATAGGCATCGGTCAAATCTAGTGAGATTGCAAAGTCCCCTTTTTTCATTGCTTTCATTATAGAACACAAAGTTTCCATTTTGAAATGTCGAGGCACTATTAACTGATTTAGAGGTTTTAGATTTAGAATTGTCCGAAGCCCTCCTTGTTTCTTTGGCACCACAAAAATGGTGCTGTAAAACCCTTCGTTTTCTTGCCCTGCAGGCACAGGTTCTATAACATTTTTTCCTGACAACATGTTTATTTCTGCTAAAATAACTGATTCGTGAATACCATATCTTGGTACACATGTTTCCTTGATATTTACATTGGGTTGAATCATTAATTCCAATTTTAACCCTTCCCTTAGGGTTTCTATTACCCACTGATCCTGCGTGATTACGGTCCACTTCCTGTGGAATTCTAGCAAACGTGCCCCTACCTGGGGAAACATATTTACAGACTGGCTGTTTACGAGATTTACTTCCTTGGAGTTGGAAACCCTTTCTGGTTCCCAAAGGTTCGCCTGGAAAAAGAATTTTTCCTGTTCCCTTGTCCTGAACGAAAATTGTCCTTGCTGTGATCAGAACTTAAGGCATTAGTCTCATTAGACTTAGGGACTTTTGCAGAATGAGCAGAGGTCTCATTTACATCTGCTTTCCTCTTTCTGCTCAACTCGGTAGAGTTCCTATTCTCTCTACTCTTGTAGTTCTTATTATAACCCTTTGATGCGTTGTAAACATTTTGGGTTTCTCTAGCATCTCGTAGATTCTCTGCAGAAGTATGGAGAGAATCAAAGTACTGTCCATTAAACAACTGGTTGCCAAAAATGGGTAGTTTTAGCAATTTCTTCTCCGTTGCCTTGCTTATAAAATCTACATTTTTAAGAAAAACTTTTCTTCTACTCAAGACTGAATTTGCCATCACTCTTGCTGTCAAATCAGCCATGCTTCTGAAACAGTTGATGAGGGCTTTACGTCCTTCCACTCATCATCCTCACATTCAGCCTCATCTAAGAAAGCTGCTATCATAGTGCCATATGAAATGGCTCTGAATAAGGCTCTTGCTGAATTGTCAATTCGCCGAAAGTCATTATCTAACTCCTTATGAAAAGGAGAAAGATTCACTTTTGATTTTCCAAAACTACCCTTCTGGCCTACTACTAATCCCTCCTCAATGTTGTCATCCAACTTTGGAGGATTACAAAAGGCGTCAAAGTCATCCTTTTTAACCATAAATGCTTTATCATCTCTGCCACGTACTGACCTATTTTTCAAATGCCCCGAAGTAGCTTCTTTCTCAACCGTCTTAATCATATCAATGAGTGTTCCTTCAATAGGCATTTTAAGGAGAGACTTTTTCTTGTCACTCTTGTCTCCCTTCAATCGCGAAGAAATAAATGATTTTCTTTCATTTTCTAATGGATCCTCAGCTTCAAGATCAATATTGAGCACTTTTGCCATCTTTGAAACAAAACCGTTCCACTGTAGTGGATCAGAAGAATCTGGTGCACCAAAAGGCACCTCTACGGCCGCATCTGAATTGGTACACAAACCACCAAATGATGCATTAGAATCTATATCCTCAAAATCATTATCTCGTGCATTAACAGACAACACATCTGCAACACTGGACTCAAAGGCTGACATATGTTCATCATAAGCCTTAAACTTGTCAAAATGAGGTCTGCTAATGGTTGCCGTTTTGGAATTGGTGGTCTCATTTCCTCTGGTCAACCTTGCCTCGTTTGCTGCCAATGCCGATATGTTATGTTGATCATTAAAATTTTCATCAACATTCTTTTGTTTAAGTAACAATTCGACCTGCTGTCTTACTTGTTCTTGAATAATTGCGGATAAATCCACGACGTCGGGTCTGTTACGTTCGGCATTCAGTAAGGCATTGTCGTTTGACTCCTGGACTGCCGCCTCCACAGACGGACTTACGTCCTGCACTGCCATGCCGTCTCCACAGACGGACTGAGGCACCCTACTGTTCATTTTAATTGTTTTCTGTACACTTTTCTCGATCATCTTCGTTATTTTATCCCGCCGTTCCTTTGACCAGGTTTTACAAGTGTCACATGGAAAGGCCTCGTTACAGAGACGATGTTTATAACAAAAAACGTGATCATCTAGAATGTTCATCTTACCCGAACATTTAGAACAGTCTTTAAACTCTTTCTCCATAATTACAACGGGATAAACGCTTCCAAAAACGCCAATATAAACTTTATTTTGCACTGTATGAGGAAAACCGCATGTCCAATATGGCGTCGAGAGAAAACTGAAGAGTTATAGTTAAGGGGGATAACTGGAGGTGATACCGTAGTTACTCTAAAAAATATATCGACGCATTGTATGGGGAACTAGAGGGAAATTGCAAATAGTTAAGGAGGCAGGTAAGTGTAAATATTGAAATGAACTTTGATTTTACCCCCAAAAATCCAAAATTCTGTTAATTATCTATATAGATATCATTTCCCTTTATTCTTTCTAACTCAGCATTTTGAGTTTATCAACCAGATGTGAGTACCGGTAAACGAATTTGACAGTTCACCTAACAATTTGATATTTTAATTGCTACAACTCTTCCAGTTAAGGGACTCTCGTGACTTTTGTTTCAATGTAATTATCAAGCTGGTTACGTTATCTTTATTTATGTATATTTTAGCTTCATTCACATCCTGTCCGTGGAAACTGTGTAACTTTCCGTAAATTCCATTTAGTCATAGATTTCATATTCATAATCCTTTGTAAGTGAAATTTTATTCAGTCTTCAGTTAATTCTTGTCAATGTTACACGCATGGAATAAATTGTTGACATCGCTATGATTGGGTTCAATTTTTGAGTGTAACACTTAGAATAACAATTCTTTGAGATTATGTAACTGAAAGATCTTTCATTATTAATTATTATGCTACCTAAAACAGTGACAGTATATCCTGTTTAATTAAATTTAACTGTTATATCAATTATGAACCCAATTGCTTTCAGTGCATAATTGGAAGGTGATAAAAACCCCTAATCTAAAATATATCTTTCTCTCACATCTCTGTTATGTCTGTTGAAACTTTTACAGGATTTGTACCACACAGCTGTATATGTAGATTAGTAAACTGTTACAAGGTTGTTTGATTTTTGGAAATTTGTACACATACATAATAACCTCTATTGTTTTTATGTTGGTCTTATAAAATAAAACCCTAAACATTCTGAGAGTATTGCATAAGGGATACGAGTGCCTTACAACCATAAAAAATCGTTGAAGCGGAACACACTGCACCCTCTTTTCATTTTTTTTGGTTTATTTGACATAAATGATACCCCTGCCTCACATATGAATATAATGGCAGTTTCCATGTTTTGCTATGGGAAACCCAAAATATGTGCCGGATCAAAAAGTAAAATAGGAAGTGCACATTGGCATTATATAATAAAGATTCCCTGAGGGTACAACAAAGCGTAACAGACGGATTGAGGTACAGGCAGATGGACGGACAGACATCTCATTACTATATACCCTCCTGGTTTTTAAGAGGGGTATAATAAACTGAAAAATTACCTTGCTTTAATTGACTTATTTTTTTTACATGTAGTGACATGACCCCTAGCTGACTTTGTTGTTCTCAGATATTACATCTGTTTATTACAATTATTAGGTCTTTGACCACATTATCAATCAGTTTTATTTAGGTTAGTAGTTGTAGGAAGTTATCGATTAATTTTGATTTAGGTGGTTATTAGTTCAATAATAATGTTCAACATACTTACAATGTACATGTATATACAAATGTACCAAATATTAAATTAGAGGTTTATCTTGCCAATAAATTATTTTAGAATATTGAAGACAATCATACAAATGCCGTTTCTGAAAAAAAAATTCTGCATAATTATATTTAAAGAAAATTCTCAGACTCCAAAAATTGACTCCAAACTCCACTCCATAACTCCACTCCAAACTCCACTCCATAACTCCACTCCAAGACTCCAGTCCATGAATTACACGGTGCCGTTATAAAGCATGTCTTGAAAAAGGGCAAAAAAATAGTATTTCAAATTTTGAAGACCTACAATAATCCCAGCTCAAGTTCTTCATGGATATACCTATATTTGCAATCATCAAGTCCACTTTGAGGTAAAATTTGACCATATTCGTTAGGCTTTGACCTGTCAATTTCATGGATCATGCAGACTTTTCTAGCCCACTTTCAGGTAAATTTAACTATGGCCATTAGTTTTAGGAAGCAGACTTTCTAGCTAGACTGACCAATCAGATGATATCTCGCAGTCCCCCAGTATATACCGGAGACCTGGGAGGATTAAGGCCCCGCATGGTGTCCCACAACAATGGAGCACAAATTATCCCTCCATTCTGTCCGTGGTGGCAGACAGTCAGTTTTTGTTGCAGTTTAATTAGTTGTTTATTTGGCATTGATCGGCAGATTTGAGTCCTATTTGTGGTACATCAGGGCGTAAAGACGGTAAGCTGATTGACCCAGCAACATGTTGCACTTTGTGAGGCTCCAACAAAAGACTCCTCAATTAGAGAGATTTGTTTCTGCCACATATGTGAGACAATTGTTAGTGTATGAATTTAGTTTCAAAGGACATCTGTGGACATTATTTTTTGTTGGTGACAAAAGTTTAAATTCAATTTAATTGTACTTCACTTGTCTCTGATTTTGTATTCAACTACATAAAGGAAAATCATGAATGAATTATGAATTATGATGAAAGTATTCTGCTTTATATATCAAAGAAAATAAAAACAATCTCATTTGGAATTCCCTTGGTGAAAATTATTTAAGATCAACCCTATTTTATGACTGTTCTATGATATATGACCAGAGAAGATTGTTTTTAATAAGAATCCCAACACAAGGGGGATGTTAAAAATAACCAGTCATTTACTCTTTGTTTATGTGTGAAGTTTATGGAGATGGAGAGAGAGATTTTTATGAAGATTTGTTACTGTTTTATTTATTACAGCTAACTGCTCTATCTGAGAGTCTTATCTTTCTAATGTGCTGAATATTTTATGGCTGCGTAATGCATACTCTTGCTCCAATTCAACAGCTGAAACTGTTAAGTGATCAAATTCTAACAGATTGAAAAACTGTAACATTAAAAAAAGTGATCAAATTTCATTACTTTGCTGGGGCACTGATATTGTTTAACTAGAGAATTGGCAGCTGCTTTGTGGAGCTGATGAGGTAATTTGTATCATATTTATTGTGTATCATGTAGAGATAATGAGCATGTAACAAACATTTTAAAACATTAGTCATATGGACTTTAAAATATTTTAACAAATTTGCAAGTATGAGGTCAGAGGTTTCAGTAAATGGTTTTGGTTTGTACTGTTGATACCGCAACCTGTGAAGTTCTAAAACCTGAGATTGACCTTCCAAACAAATATTTTTGAGGTCAAGGTCAATTTTTGTCCTTTTAAGAATCTGTTGATTTTCACCTTTTCACTAAGATGTATGGTTAGTGAGTCTGCAGTGACTCCTGTTTTTTGGTGTTACAGTAGAAATTTAAAACATTTAAGAGTGATGTAATCTTTCAGTGTTGACCACAATTAGATACCTGATCTATATGTAAACAGCCCCCTAATCTATCAGTCTTTCTGCACATTAAGAAGTTACACTGCATTGTTTTTCTGCTTGGCTAACAAAAGAAGGTCCTCTGGCATCGGTGAGAATCTATCTGTAGGCAGTGTGGCTCCATCAGCATACATCAGACAGTATGATACACCTTTATACACTGGTAAATCAGGTGCAATTTTGTTCACTTGAAACCAACCAAAAAGCCCTATGTTCAGTTTTCATGATTCACGCATAATCATTTCATTTGAGTCGATTCCTTTGTGCCTTTTTAAGAGCTTATTTCTCCAGCATTATCCATTAGAAATCACTTGCAGGTCACGGCTTTATGTGTCTTGGATCCTGTAAGACTGGGTTCTTAAAATAAATGATGTGCATATGCTGGAATTTCCTGATGTCTTTGAGGTGAATAAAGAGACTTAAAAGTTCTCTCAGGATAAATGCCCTGGAATTGATTGCAGCACTTTCTGTTTTGTAGAGCTTATCTCATCTTAAACCAAGATCTGAAGAAGCTTTGGTGTATATTGAAATCTAGCAGAGCTAGGATATTATAGTTTAACTTCTCGAAATGTGCATTAACTAGTCAGTCCAGGGATTTATTAGAAAATAAACCCTTTCCATTTCAAAATTTGTTGCATCTCCTGGACAAGTAATGAAATACTAGTAGCTGGTTATTATCTGTCAATACACTAAGAAGATTGGAGTTGGGGGATGGGTGATGAGAAGTTGATAAGCAGTAAAACTTAATCACTATGAACAAAGTACTAAAAGACAGTTTAAATTTGTGTCAAGTAAAGAGAGGGAGTAGTATTGATTTAAAGACAGAGGTACATGTTTATTTAGGTTCTGTAAACATTAGAAGCTCTGATGAAGTTTCCCTACTGACCCATCATTCTAGGAACATCTGTTGTAACAATTGTTTATTGGAAAATTTTGTCTTTCCATCGAATCTGTTGTGTTGAGTTTTTATATCTATCTGACTTTGTCTTTACATCAGATGAACATCATGCAGAAAGAAGGGAAAAATACAGTGTGATCCTTATATTGAACTGAAAAAGAAAACTTCTGAATCATTGGTTTCTGACTGATGTCCAAAGAATAAGTGCAAAACATTTACCTTCCAATATGATAATGTCATGAAAAAGTGTGAATGAAGAATTAGACAGGAAACCCCTTTGTAAGTAAATTAAAAAAGCCTTTTCTTGTCAGTTGATTAAAAAGCTTGTCTGAGTTTATTTTAGTAAATGGAATTTTAAGATGGTTTGTGTCTTGGGGAGGATTGCTGGCTTTTTAGTCGGTCAGTGACTTGATTTTGAGGGTACTTATTATCCCAATGTTGAGATGGTTTATAGTTGTAAGTAAACAAACAGTACAATGGTTAAGGTGTCTGAACAATAAACAGGTGTTAACTAGGAAATGTACAAGCAGCAGAGGTATGTGGCACCTGTGGCATTGACCTACCGACCGAGTTATGGTACACTACTACGCCACTTAAAAATGGACCAAGATATACCACCACATCACTTAAACGGTTATTCTGTCGTAGGGTACTAGTATATAATATTTAAGGTGCTATACCCCTTTTTGTTGGAGATAAATTTTTGATGTAATTCTTGTCAAAGGTAGGCAGTATCTGTATAGGGTAAATGTAATCTAGCATCTACCGTTGCAATAGTTTATTCTTTTGTATGGTTTCTGCTGGACAGCAGATGTTAATGTAACTATTAATTTATTTTTTTTATGAAAGTTCCATACTGCTTCTTACCAAAATCTCCTTACATTACCAGTCTGATAGACCTCTCCTTGAGGATGGTATCTTGTCGGGCTTTCTTCTTTACGTCCGTGGCCGATCAATGAAGACATTGCCTGACATGCCGGCATTATGGCTTCTCCGAGCCTCTTTAGTAATTTCTAAAAGATATATTTCACAATTAGCAGAGCTATTAGTTAAAATGCATGTTTATGAGCAACCCCTATTGTGCAAGAAATATGGCTTTAAAATGATTTTACACGCACAGACAAAAAGAAAATTTAATTCCTTTTACGTGGAAACAATCATTTGCGTTTTAATTTAAGTAAAGTCAAAAATCGATTTCCATTTTCAATTTCTCAAAATAATTCCAGCTTTGAATTTAGAGTAATTATCAGAGGCATCCCTTCTTTACAACAAAACACCGATTCTCTTACACAAGAGGTATTTCAGAAAGTTAATAGCCTCAATTGACACAAATTGAATGTGTATGTGTGTCTCAATTAGGCCGTCCGCACAATGAACCAACAACGCTAGTAGAGAAGATATTTTTTCCCCCTATTTAAATTGAGTTTTAAAAAATTGACTGGATGAATGGATAAGTTATTGACGGGTAAATTGTTAGTGAAGTTGCATATAAATCAGTGAAGGGATTTTTTTTTCTTTCTGAGATAACATACTGGGTTATCACAGTAGAAGTAGATTTAAGGAGACAGTCGGTAGAGCATTTTATAAGACACGGTGAAAAGTCCTCTCAAAGAAGTTACTTATTGACCAAGTCCAGCAGGAGGGATCCCTTAATTCTATAACGACTTTAGCCACATTTCTGTGACTCCGGAGAAAAAAAGAGCTTCTTGAGATTAAATACGTGATAGCAGGTGACAAGGACTTTATCTTTGGTGAAGGTTTAAGACGGGTTTATCTGTGTACCTGTAGTCCAGGGCTTCACTCTGTCCAATAGCTGTGTGTGTGTTGTCATTATTTACAAACTGGATCAGTTCTCCCACCTTGATACAATACAGAGGAAGCGTGTAGACTATTTCTGTTTAACTCTGGACTTTTTCTCTTTGTAGCTGTACAATACTCAATACTTTCCAAATGAATTGTGGAGCTATGAAGACTCTCTTTCCTGATTTTTTTGGACAACAACTTTGAAAGGTAAGCCATATATTTTTGTTCTCGTTCTTCATGATAATCTCAATCTAATCAAAAGTAATTGGGAAAAGGGAGCATAATTCGGAGACTTCAAATTTATTTTTCAACACGGCCTGACATTAATGTATGTGTTAGTTATCAGAATGATCTGAGTTCATTGTAAGATAGCAAAAATCATGTGTCAATTGAAGTTTAGATTTATGTTCAAAAAGTTGTTTTATCAGTGATTGCTGATAGATTCTGGGAAAATGAAACCCAGCTGCTATTAGAACAGATCAAGAATTTTATCAAAGTGTGGTTTTGTTGCACATAAGACACGCAGTAAACAAAACAGAGCTTATGTAAAATGTTAAATTTGTTTTGGGTATGAAAAGGTTAAACATTTTCATGACTTTATTAAGAAGAGGGCACAAAATTGCTTCTTTCTTGTAGCCAAGCTGCTCTCTACCATACAAAGGACTATTGTGTGATCTGTATTCTGATCATTGGATCCCAGGATTTTAGGGGAAATTGATCCTTGATTGCATTAATCTTAGGTAATAATTAAAGTTCCCTGTGTCTGACGAGTTAGGTATGTTGGCTGCATTGTGTCAGAGCTGCATGGGCCCGAGGTATTTGGGGGTAAGATTTCCTTGCAGCACATTTTCTTTACGAGGGACATTGTGTCATTGTAACTGTACCTCCCTAATTGTGTTTTGTGTTATCTTAAAATTTACAGGGACCCAGAGAAACATAAATTACATCCAAAACATTGCTGAGTTGAGTCATATAAAGTCTTAGCATTTTTATGTTTAATTTACAATGTTGCCAACATCTTCCCTTTCTGAGTTAACTCTGATTTCAAAATGAAAGGAAAAAAAGATTGCACAAGATAATGATTACGTGGTGCATTTAGGTTTTCTTTTTAATATGCCGATTTTAAAGTGAACTTTCTTGAGAAGGAATTATCTACATGAACATAGTTATTGTTTTACATGGAATAGAGTGCCAATATACAGATAATTTTTTTTGAAATTAAGGAGTAAGTGATAATAAAAATTGTTTATTTCTAGACTTTAAGAAGGTTACTGACTACTCTGGCAAGAAAATCCATTAATTTCAGTCTCTGTAACAGATTGACTCTCCATCAACCACCATAATTGAGAAGATATGCAAATTATTTCAAATCACCAGTCCAAATGGGTTTTTGCATGGAAGATGATTGTTTTAATTAGGAATTGTCAATCTTGATTTCTGATTTACTGGGTCTCCATTGTAAGAGCTCTAGAAGACTGTGACTGTGAAGATAAGGAGCTCTCCAGTCATTGGAGGAATTTTTAGTCCCAGCACCTCCAGTTGTGGAGGTAGACTGGTCTATTTCTGAAATGTGAGAATTATTAGAGACTGGCAGTGGTGGCACTGCTTATCTTTGGACTCTGGAAATGGGTCATGGAGCCATGGAGGAGAGGTCATCTAAGAAGCAACTCTACCATTGAACCTTAACTGCCTTTAAAATCTCTCTCTCTCTCTCTCTTTCTCAAAGAGGATTACTGTAGTATTTGAAAGATGATTTATGGAAAAAAATTAAGGCTAATTTAGGGAACTTTATGTCTTATTCCTAGAATATCAAGAAATATCAATATCAGGATAAATATGAGAGAAAGAAAATCATATGCAACATTAGTTTGACAGGGGATGTTCCTTTATGGCTCCTGATCCCACCTCTGATGTTTTAGATGTCCTTGTTTCTCTGCTCATCGTTTGTGTTATTTTTTTCTGTGAAGCTTTGGGATTGGTGCTGTTTACTGTCTCTGTATTTTATGTACTTAAATGGGCATTTCTTTGAAATCTTGATATAAGTCTTTCAGTGTTGATGAAGCAAACATTTCTTTGCATTTTATGGGGCTGTATATAATCCCTCATTGCAGTTTTGAGATGCATGGACAGTTTTATAAAATGAAATATTGATTCTTCAGCTCTTTGTATAAAGCTTCTTAATTTATGTTATGTAACAAAATGGTGTCAATGTCCTCAGTATTTTATAAGGGGACAATAAGATTATTGCACTCAACGATATCATAAAAGTTGTAGGAACAAGATAAATTCATCAACTTTTTACCATGCACATAAGATGAAAAAGTGTTTAAAAAAATTATAGAACCAATTGTGATCAAAGTGATCATGGTGAGGAGTGTCAATGTGGTCATGTGTCTCAATCATTTTCTCTCATCTTCCTGACCAAGCTTCTGTGGTGAGAAGTTTCCTGAAATCAAAGAAACACAAATAGAACAAGATAATTCCTGTTTCCTGAGAAAAATACAGAAACTATTACAAAGTTTCCAGTTTGAGCATTTAAATCATATTATCACACAAAGATTGATGATGCACAAGTTCCACATTTGTCACAGTTCCTCATTATTTCTAACTAGTTTCCTTCTCAATTAAATTTTTTTTTTTCGCTAAAGAAAAAAATATGATGGAAATTGATCACAAAATAATTACAGAGGCAAAAAATGGAAACAAAAACTGTAAAAGAAATAAAGGATATTTACTGAACTGTGAGATTGTCCTTTAGCGGAACGCTATCATCGTGACATCAGAGGGCAAGCAGGGGACACTAGCGACGTCTCATCAGTCAAGTGGGAACCAGTTTAATAGTCATTGTGGACACCATACAAGACACAATGATGAAGTGATACAGAGTCTTAGAGTCTCACTTTACACAATTTTTAAAAAAAATTATAGACTGCTGCCTTAAGTCAAATGATTTAAGAAAGCATGCCTCTTTGAGGGAAGGGGGGCACTTATTAAAAACAAACATAAAAGTGTATATACAAAAAAATAAGCAGCATTACATTCATTGGAATGGATTATTTGTAGTTCTTTAAAATGTAGCTTAAGTACCCTGGAAATCAAATAAATGTAGGTGCTTGTAGAAAACAATTTCCTTGATTATTCTTCTAGCCTTAGTGAATGCCTCATTAGTGTTATTTGCATATCTGAACTATATAGTCCAATAGATGATTGAATTTCCTGCGTTTTGCCTGTTTATGGTGTAACTAATATTGATTGTCATGGGAACACAGCGTCCAGTCTCCATGGTTGAAGTAAGGTCCTCTTTTATCCAAGGAATTGAGAACCTTAGATTCCTAACACAATTTTATAATTGCCAATAAACTAAAATTATTTATACAAGCTGGAATTAGCATCATTCAGCCGGGACATTTTTTCTCCAGGATGAGGCCGATTATTGAATTAACGCAGATCTTTTGTGCTCAGAAATAGCATTAGTTTAAATAATTCAGACCCGAGTGGGTCTCGATTGCAGTGGCTAATGAAATGTCTGGACAAGCAGCCCCCTGCATGCATTGAACAAATTCTGATGTCTTCTTTTGACTTGAGCTCAAACAATAATCATGATAATAATACTTGAAAAATAAAATTGTATTTAATACAATTAATGTCACTTTTAATGAAATGGACCTTAGAAAATATCAATTTTTGTTGCAGACAAAATTTGAAGATTTCTTCATATAATATTACTTGAAAACTGCAATATGTTACAAATTTAGACGGAGTTATTGTGTTCAGTTAGGGATTTATACAATTCTGTGTTCTTTTTGCCACAAATTATTTATTTAGTTTGATAGAGTATGTTGTAGAAGTGCGACTTTACAAGCTATTAAACCTGACAATGCTTCAAGTACTACAGATAAATCCTAGGGGGCACTATGGATAGATTGTAACGAGTCTGTTAATTGTTTGTTCTTATTAATTAGTAAATATGGTGTCAGAGAACAAAAACAAACGTCCTGTTACATCAGATGCTTTGTGGAGAGCTGGATGCGGGTTCTGGAGGGGCTTTATTTATATTGGATAACTCAGGTGATTGATTGGTTCAGCTATTGATTACCTGGCTACAGGTAATTGTTCACCTCTGCTCAGGTAATTGTTCAATTCAGGTGCCCGCTTTCCCAGAAATGATGATAAATTTCCAACATTAAATTTCAAATCAAAGGGATGTCTGCCTGGTCTTAATGAGGTAAGATTGGATCAGTTAATTTGTCTACTGTCACAGCTACTTCAAAGAAATTAAAATGGGTAATTATCAACATTGTGTTGAAGTAATTAACAAAGTTATGGGGAAAAGGATGCTGGCAATTTTTTTTTTTAAATTTCATAATGATTTATTGTCACTTGGGGGTGGGGGGGGGGATAAAACCTAGATACTTTGGTGAAATTTTAAAAAATACTTCAGTCTTGCTGGTGAAGAAAATCAAGGAGAAAAAAAAAATGAATGATTATATTAAGTAATGAATTTTACTTCATTTTGTTGCATAACATTTAGTGAATATATATACTAGGTAATAAAGAACAATCCTTTGTATCATTGCATTATAATTAAGGATAATGGTGGACATCAAGAGCTCCTGATAAATACTCCCCTTCTCAGGAAAACTGTACAATTTAGAGAAGAAAATGTAATGGACCAAACCAGGATTCAAACTTGGGCCCTCTGACTAGTCAGGTGCTCTACCACTGAACCAACTGGCCACTGGTAATCAAACCCAACTGATCACCATATGTTCAGTGTCTCTTTTTTTTCCCTACTGGAATTTTTCCTTTCAGAATCTTTCTGCATACAGAGCTGGGATTTGACAGATAATGGGTGGGTGTTGTTGCTGCTGGCATATTGTACTCTTTCTGACTTTCATGTTGACACATACTAATGTAATGATGACACTCTCTCTACCCCCTCCACATGTACATGTAACTCCTCAATACTGTGATGTAGGAATTTTCATTAAATGTAGACTTTTGTTATCTGTGTGATTCACTGCTTTGTCTCCTACGGAGAGTTGTGTTTTATCAGCCAGATAAAGTCTGTTTTTGTTTATCTATCTTAATCCCCTTGTCATTTTGTTTGTTCCACCTCTTCAGACCTTGATTAGTATATTTGATTTTTACAAACATAGGACTAAGGCAATGGAGTTCATTTTTCTTTTCTCTGATTTTATCAGATCCTACACCAGATTTTGTCACCGGAGCCATGTGTCTTTACATATTTATGGGGGACAGTTATGTAGCTTAGTATCGGGAGCCGAACATCTCACATTTTGACAATTTTTAGATCACTCCTCAGTAACTTTTTCGTGTGCTGATCTCGGAAGTTTTCGTAGGTTACGTCACTGCTGTATCGTACATGTAAATCGCTTATTAATAACCTGTCAATAAGTACATGTCATTTATATCATATTTAGGATTGTCAAAAATTTTACCTATCATTTCCGGTTCCTTTATCAGCTGCTTTATACTACCATGTTCAATTTAAATTTTAGTTTAATCAAGATTTTTATCATTTGGAAGCGAAAACCTGATAAATGGTCTGGTGATATATTTGCATTTCTGATGAATGATTTCATTTAAATTGGTGATTACACTCCGCAACACTGTCAATCCCGTAAAAAGGAATCCACAATCGTAATCCTTTTTGGAAACTTTTTCTCATTTCATTTCTAAAGTGCAAACTGCTGTTTATATTGCCTTTAATGCAAACTGATTTTAATCTGCAAACACAAGAGAAATCTGAGGGTATACATTGGTCTCATCGACTACATATTGTTGGAGTACCTGCCCGATATAATGAATTTCTTTGTGAAATGCACAAGATAACAAATATGTTCCAATGTTAAACCCTATCCTCAGTTCACTTTCTAAAAATATGCGGGGTATTTGTGTAAAGGTTTAAATGTTAATTGTTCTGCCGATAGAAAAGATGTGTTTTGCCTGGCGGATTGGAGCTCTGATGTGTTCTGTAGTAAGTCCTTATACAAACAGAGCATTGGTAGAAATTAACAGTTAAAGGAAGGGAGACCTCTTCTTCTGGGGATATAGGACTAGTGAACATAGGAGTGTGCACAACTAAGGGCTTACTTTAGGAGCTATTGAGGAGGTAATTTCTACTCTTTAAAAGTTTGTGTATTTTTTAAATTTATTTATTTTCAAATTTCACTGCTAGCCATTGAGCAATGAGGTACTTTTTTCGAACTACTGTGTCAATTAAGGGACTATTATATATGGGCTTATCCAAAAGACCAGTCTCCTTGCTACATAGTACATATGAACCAGCAATGAAAGGATTGACTCCTTACTGATCATGCTGATTTGTGACTCTAGAGAAAATGCTCTTCCCTCTGCACCATGTGGGTGATTTTTACAGTGTGACACAATCAATACATTTAAAAGTTATCACAAATTTTTAAGTGAGTCTCACTATTAGTTAAAATTAATGTGACATTATTTAATTAATTTTTAGTTTATGAATAAATGATGGTGTGTCTTATGCCAGTTTACCATATAGAGCTAGAATTGCAAGTCGGAAGGGACCATCAGGTTACAAGTTTTCTATTTAATTGGATGCATGATAGAGATTTGATTTCATATGATGTATTATATATACCTATAATGGAACCTTAGTCAGGGAAGTGGCAACACAAGTTCATAATGTAATTTGAGAGCTTATTATCTCCCCACAGAACAAACAGGTCTACCGTAGTGAGTAAATATAATCCAATCTGGGCCACTGATGGAGGCCGCTAATGGCAGCCAAACTTTTATGATTTGTTTGCATCATGGGACTGTTGGGAACTTTTGGGTCCTCTTGTTGCCGGCTGATTGGTGCTTGTTGAGTTACTAATTGTGGGTAAACACGGGTGAATAGAAGGTTGAAAGGGAGGCCCAGTTGGTAGAATGCAGTAGTGTTGATTTTGTCATCCCCCGAGTTTGTGTTCAGAGCATTATTACATGTTTACCAGCATTTTTATGGCTTTGTTTGAAGTGGCAGGGATTATAGCAGCCTGTTGAGACCTACCAGTCACAATGCAGCAAAAGGTACAGATTTTCATTTATTTCTTTGAAAATTTACTTTTAAGAATCATTTCCAGGTGAAAGTTTTTTTTTTTAATAATTTCACTAACTTTGCCTATAGACCTTTTGTGCAAGGTGAAGCTCTTGTCCAAATATCAAAGTGTTTGATCGCATTGTTTGATAACTGCGACATTATTCATTTTTCGGGGCCATTTTAGCATATCTGTAAGAATCATCTCACTTTCTGTTTCTTTTAAATAAAGAAATAGTTATCTGAGGCCCCCCTAATGTCCAATAATCCTTTACTTGTTACTCTCTCTGTTGATAACAACCTTTTAAGTGTCTGTTGATTTTTTTTCTACACAGTTTACTCACTGAAAGCTTTTCCATTAACAGTTTTAATTAGAATTTGAACTGTTCATTATTTTGAGATGTAAATATTTAAAATTCAGCGCAGTCTATTTACATCAGGTGCTCACTCTTTTGCAGAAATAATTCTTTTTCTGTGTTATCGCTATGTTTGTTGTTGACACAGAATTTGTGAATATTGAGTCATCGGAATCCCCTCTTGTCAATATCCGATCTGTCGTTTTGGGTGCCCTGCGTGGGTTTTCAGGGGGGTCCCTGTCGTTTTCCGAGGGCCCTTATCAGTTCCTTACTCTGTGAGTGTCATTGTGTACCTTATCATCTGTGTGTCACCTGTT
The DNA here is from genome assembly GCF_032062105.1 of Saccostrea cuccullata. Taxonomy (NCBI): domain Eukaryota; kingdom Metazoa; phylum Mollusca; class Bivalvia; order Ostreida; family Ostreidae; genus Saccostrea; species Saccostrea cuccullata. The sequence goes on along the minus strand of NW_026928692.1, from coordinate 88,061 downwards.
TTCACCTGCTGGGAATGCTGCATTATTACACAGGTGTGAGTTACCTGTATGTCACAGTTAGAGCACAATCTTACACTGATACTATTGTCTGACAAACTGACCATAAACAATCAGACTATAAACAGAGTGAACATCTGTTAGGGACCGCTACATCAATCGGGGGTCCAGTTTCTACAGGAATCCAGTGAGTCCAGTTCTTTGTTGGTTTTGTAATCTGTGGAGCCTAATTAACTCTTTATATTTCTCTCATGCACTGCTTTATGTAAGTAAATATTTGTTTATCTTCTATGAGATTGAGGTACTTTTTAAACTGAGACAGTTTCAGATATCTATGAATCTAGATAAATATTTTCCCCTTTGTTTGGTAAAATATAGGCAATACAATGTGAAATCGAAGATATTGTTACTAGTGGTTGTTAATATACATTGTCCCTTGTATTTTTAAGTATTTAAAAATTTTTAAAAATTGACTAAATTAACGTAAAAATTCAGTACCTGAGGGAACCTGCTTCATTAATTATATGAAAAGATTTTTGTCCAATTGTTAAAAAACATCTATCAGCTAGACCAAACATTTAACAAATCTTGAAGAAGTTCTTTAATTTTAAAGTCAATTTACATTGATGTACATGTCTATAAGTGTTTAAATTTATTTTGTATTAAAATTATGTGTCTTAATTTTTCAAGCAATAAGTGGATAATTGTTGTTTATCTGGCACCCCCCTGGGGTATATTTTATAAAGCCCTGTGGGACACCAGCTCTGAGATTACAGTCAGCTTTCTGATCTCCCTTTATCAGCTGTGCTGTATAGGTGTGATTTCTATCATTATATTGTTAGCTAGGTGTTAACAAATCCTTTGTTGTCAAAAGCAGGATTAAAATCAAAGACTGTTGTTCTATAGATAAACAATTAGACATACATGTGTTGGTTATGTTACAATTATCTTAAAAGCCTTAGAGGGGCTGTAGCATTCTTAAAGGTAAGAATTATGAGGGTGTAAAGTTAGGAACGTGTTTTTATTTTATTATTTTCATCTAAAATAACTTTCACAAATGATTCGTACAAATAGAACATGAAATTTTTATGCATGTGATAACCTAAAGTGGCATTGTTTTTGAATTATAATGGTCATAGAAGTTTAATTCTTTGCAGAACTCAGGGCTTTGTTATTCTGAAGAAATGTTGTGTTTCTCAGCTGACTGAATTAGAATTTACAGTCTCCTTTTAAAACATTTATCTAAATTGTTGATCAAACTGTTAGGGAAACCCCTGGAATGTGTACAATAGACGGGTCAGCTAATGAGTACTAATTACCACTCATAAAAGAATGAACATGTCAAAAAGTAAAGTTTTACGGGGTGCCGACTGATATATGACAGATAGAGCTGGGGTGAGAGGGGAGTGGGGGGCCAAATCGTTACAGGTAAAAGTTATCTATCAGAGTGATCTCGGTGCAATGTGACAGACCGGTGAACACATTCCTAAAACCTGTTACATCTCACTCACTGGGACTTCTTTATCTCTCCCTTACATTTCCCTGTTTCCATTGATATGTCAAAAAAGAAATGGATAATTGCAATTTTCAAGTGAACACACATGCTTCTAAAATAATTGTGTTTTATAGGAATAAGAATAAAAGCGGATATATTATGTAGTTATAGTAATATTTCCCTGGTATAGAGTTCCTTAGTAAATGCTTAATATCGTGCCCCATGATGGCAATCACACCACTTAGAATTTATCTCAAATTGCCAGGTAACAAGATGTTATCAATGTTTCATCTCCCATTGAAAATCAGCTGCCCAAAAACCTGAAAAATCACCTCACTAGAAATTAATAGCTCTTTCACACAAAACGTGTGGCTTTGAGTCTTTGATATTACGAGTGAAGAAGACGACTGTTTATATGCTTGGTCTGGGTTCGTGTCTGCATGATAGCAAGGTACCCTGTTCTCACTGCGTAGCTTTTAATTGATATATAAAGTCTATATCCTTGTTGGAATGTCCATAACTAGTAAAGTGTTAAAGAGTTTGATTTTGTGAGGTTTGGACCACTGGGATGTTATAAGTAACAGGTGCCCCTTGGTTCTGCTCTGTGCCTGTGATGTTAGATGTATATTTCTGACTGATGGTCACACCTGACTGACAGCTCAACACAGATCAGCCTGGTCAGGACAGGTGAGGAGTCATACCTGTATCAGGTGGGCTAGCTTTGTTACATAGTAATGTAGGCTTGTTTGTTTGAAGTGACCAAGTCAGGGATTTGTCTTTTGATGGGACGAAGTAGGATTAATCGTAATTTTTCATGGAAAATGACAAAGTTATAGGCCGCAGTGAAGATCAGACTGGTAAGATGAATGCCGGCTACACTCTGCACAGATTTACAGGTAGCTGTTATAGATTCATTAAAAGGAAAACATTGATGCATACCTTAGGAGCTGTGAATTTGACTTTTTTAGGACCAGGACATGAAGTATTTTTAGAAGAGGTCAAAATAAACAAAATTTATCAAATTTTTATTTTACTAATAGATAGGATTCTGCATACTTTATAAAAATATTCAGGCAGTATATTGATATTTTTATCGTTTGATGTCTGGAGATACCACCCTAGCTGTTTCAGAAGATAAATATTATAGATTTCTTCAAGTTTGATTGGGAAGGGGGGGGGGGGCTATTACTTATTACAGAATGTAGGCTTTTCATATGTTTTTAAAGATATTTACTAGCATTGCAAGATGTGAAGAGAAAAATGTATAATTATATTATTGTAACTGGGTTCTGCAATATAAGCATATTAGAATATTCTTGCCTACCAGTGGTTAATTGATAAGTCTATTTGAGCTCCCTGGCTGGTCTGTGTACACTGGTTTAGACATAGATAAGATTGATTTCTACTCGGAGTTGATGGAGGTGGTATAGTCCCGTTTTTAATGCACTTCCTGTGATAACTCCACAGGGTCAGTATTTCTATTGTACGACAACCTCTCAATTCAAACACCAACCAATACCAGCATATCGATTCCATAACTCTACATAATTACAAGTAAATACTAGAGAAAAGGTTTACGCCAGATAAAAGGGTGTTTTTCGAATGTTATTTGATGAAAGAATTGCTCTGGATATTATAAAAGTCATAAATGGTATGGATTTTATGGAGGTTTTATTGCTAAAGCTGACAGATTGGATGTTTATCTAGACATTCTCTAATCACATGCATTATGGTATTAATTTTGTTAAAATTGGCATCAGAAGTTCTAGCTATATAATGTTTAACAAATAAGCCAATTACATTTGGCAGCCTACATGTATGGGCAAGTAACATTGCAGTTGTTAGGGTTGGATAGGGAAAAAAGAACTCCAGAAGGGTACTTGAATGTAAAAATGATTCCAAGTTTAATCTGTATCTATGATTAAATACAGATATTAAGCTCTGTATGTGTGTTCCAAAAATGTCCAAGCTAGCTAGGTCATTGTACATGTTAAAACTGGCATAAAAGTTTCTGATTTGATAATGGAGTCTGCAGTGAGCTCTTAAGATATAAGATTTTTTTTCCCATGTGTATTATAATGCTCTTAATTCTTTGTGTTAGGCTGTGCCCCACACTGGACTACTACCTATAGTAGCTGTGGGGGTCAGATTATATGTAGACCGACTATTGATGGTGAAGGCTTTAGATGGAGTGACCTGAAATGACCGCTTGACGACACGAGGAAATTGTTTCATTATCTCTCTCAGGTAGACTGCCAAACCATTATCACATGGAATAAATTACCAGAAGAGGCAGACATTGATGTCAGTGAATAAATCAGACAAGCTATTAGATTTATTGGGGATGGAATTATTCTTAGAATTGATCTAAGAGGACAACTCCCCAAACTGACCTCTTACAGCTGACCAAGGCTCAGCAGGGCTGGTGTGTCTGTCTGTAGCAGGTCAAGGATTATCTCCCTTACCTAGAGCTTTTCATGTTTGAATGTGGTATTTGCTTTTAAGTTGTTGGTCTAATGAATCGTCTTTCTATTAATGTTCTGTTTATTTGTTCAGATGGTTTGGTGATCTGACTTGTATGCGGATAGCTTGATTAGCTGTTAATCTGATGTTGTGGAAAAAAGGAAATTGAACGTTTTGTTTCAACCGTATAATTTTGCTTTGTCATGTGATTAAGACAGCACTATTTAAACTTAGTCTTTTTTTGTTACATGATCCTTGACATACAAAGAGGTTTAGGTATGTCAACCCATGGATTGTCACAATAGCTGAATTAAATATGATCAGAGCTAGTTGGTCACCTAAATAAATAAAAGAGTACCACAATGTTTACATTTAAATGTTCAGTTTCCGTACAGTAAAGAAAACATATAAAGAAATGTGTTTAGTTTTACACTGGTCATTGAGTTTGTTCAGCTAAGTTTGCCATTCAAACAAACTTACTGAACCCCCCAAATATGACTGTGTAAATTTTCCCAAAGAATTAAGGAAAACAAACAAACACACAAACAAAGGGAAAGAATGACTTGAGCACAATGCTCTACCCTTCTTTGTTTCTGGGACTGACTTAGGAATTATATTTTAAGGTACAGAATGATTCAGAAATATTACAGGTGTGCATGCATGAAAGTGTACTTATAATAGTGAATGCTAATATTATTTTTATATTGTATTACTATTTTTTAGAAGCTCATTTTCTCTGTTGTAACTGAGGTGTAGAGTGCTGGAGTGATTTATTATTAATGTAAAACCACTGCCTGCAATCACTCCACTTTGGTTCATATATTGGACGGCAATTCATTGAATTCGTAGGACACGCATTTCATTTCATATAAGCTCTCGGCATCAATGGAATGCATGCTGGTCTGCTGGAAATGATAGTCCCACATCTTAACAAAGCTTATATAGAAATTGAATTTTCTCTTCAGGTGTAGAAAACCAGCGACAGAGGATTCAATAGTTGGTACAGGATAAAGCTGACCAATCAGACGCGCTGATCACTTAGGACTAATTGCTTTATTTGTGGAGTGTTATTGTGATAAGAAGAGGATTATATGAAATACAATATAAATTCTGTGTATTGGATATCTACAAGTGCAAGGTAAGCAGTAAAGCTGAGTTTTACGTTCTTTTTGCAGAGAGTTAATAAATTGATGCCTGGACCTGCTCTACACTGATGTAGTTTAAAAGAGATTAACATCTTTATGAGAGAAGCTAACTTTGTTTTGGCAGTTGATGAGCTTTTTAAGCATTTTTATTGGAGCTGTAAAAAAATAACCAAACACTGCAGTAGACTTTTATTTTAAGCCTTCCTTCTCCTGTAAATTTTATGATTGCATATTTCAAATTCACTGAACTTTTCATGATTTCATGATTTAGATTGATTTTATTGTAAGGAAGTTTTCAAACTAATGGCATGGCCATAACCAAAGTAGGGAAAATAGGTTTGCAAACAGCGATCATGCAAAGTATCTTGTGTTTTCTACTTATGTAGGAATTGATTTTGTGATTAAATAACAGAGTATTGTGGAAGAGACCAAATACGAGGCTTAATATAGAGAATAGCAATCACGCGGCTCATCTATAATGGAGATTGCTCCTCCACGAATCTCCCCTGAGACCCGCCTGACGATTATTTTTTACGTCTTTTCTATTGTTGTTTTACAATAGGAATGCTGGGACAAGGAAGATTTGAGTTTATTAAAAATTAATACACCATGTAAAAACGGGACATGTCACAATTAACGTAATGTGACCAGGCAGAGGAATAAAATATTCATAGGTACGGAGGAGAGTTAAATGATTAATGTTTTTAGATTGAAGTTAAATTTGACAGTTACAGATTATCATAGAGTGTGTTATATCAAGTTTCTAAAGAACCAAAATCCTCTTCATTCTAAAACAAAACAAATGGAGACATTGGGGATTTTCTGTTTCTAAGGCCATGTAAAGAAGGTATAATCACACTAAAGCTTTAAAAATAAATGTTCTCTTGCGCAGCAGGACCAAATCCTCCTCAGAACTGTAGGAACACTTTGATCCCCTGAATTAAGACAAAAGAAATTAGTAATTAGGCTTCCCAGATAAAATGATTAGTGGCTCTCATTCTTTGGTAAAGCTAAGTTTTTTCTTTCCTCTGTGTTACATTGCATGTAAAAGAGAATGTATATCAGACTATTGCATGACTTGTTTCCTTCTCCTGGAAGCCAGTGTCAGCTGCAAATTGATTGAATGAATTTACTATAGCAGATAGTTTATTAAAAGGATTTACTGCATGCAAGTAAAGACCATGGGAATTTACAGAGAGAGAGAGAGAGAGAGAGAGAGAGAAAAGGGAAGGAGAGAGAGATCTCCCTTGAGTGCTTTGATTGACACAGCAAACTTGAGTGGCTCAGGAAACATGCTTTCTTCTCTGGGATAATTGATGCAAATGTTTTGCATATTAAGACTTGATCCATTGCCTATTGTTTCATTGATTTTTTAACATGCTCAGACTTCTTCTCAGGGGATCTGCCGGAATATTATATTTTATAAGTCTGCTTTTCCTGGAAGGAATCTTGGGGCATTTGGAGTGTACAATAAACAGAGGAGTTGTATGTTGACATTGCCATAGAAACTGGATTTGTTGGTTATAGTGTTTGGAAATACTAAGTCATCTATTGATGTAAATAACTTTGTGGGAAGTGATTAATTCTCCATAAAAATAAAAGAAAATGAAGAGTTTGCTCCCTTCAGTAATGAAAACCTCACTGTTACCAATAGAATTTCTTCACATGTCAGGAAATCATCACACTGCAGTATCTTAAGGAAGATTTACCTCCCTTATTTAAAACACAATTATTAGAAGCAGAAAATAACAGCTTTCTGTACTGATTCACGCTTCATACGTTTGTTTAAAAGAAGTTTCATTGATACTAAGCAGTTCAGAACTTATTGATAAAGGTTGTCAAGGTGTCTTACAGTGTATGTCAGTTTTTGCTGGTGGTAGGGCTATTTTTGACATTTCTCATGCCTTGAGACCCTCAGATGTGTCCACTGGCTAGGTCTAGGGGTTGTTTTATTGTCTGCCCATATCTCTTATTCTCTCCAGCTGTGAGGCAGTTTGCTGGGTGATAAGCAAACCAACATCAGGCCTTGTTCATGAATGACCTGTGAGGCTTCAGGTCTGTCACAGCAATATTTATATCACCTCTCCCCGTGGAATTCCCATTTACCCCTCCCTGCCATCTGCCATCCCCCTAGTGTCTGAGATTTTATCTCTACATGGGGCCAGTAAATGTCCCTGTCATTTATGGAATGTAATAAAACCTACTGACTGCAATCTTCTTGTCTGTCAGAGAGAAGAATGGAGAATATGGGTGATTCTTATGTGTTTTTGTACACCTGGATGCTGAAACAAATCACCAGAATTATGTTGTTGTACTTTGTTTATTTTTAGAATTCCATTGTAAGAGCTGGAAAGACTTCGTGCACTTGGAATTAGGTTTTTTATGTCCTAGACCTGGCAAGTTTATGTTACAGTCACAGTTATTTCTCTAAATCACAGAATTTTATCTGGTAGATAGAGACAATGTTAAAAGTGTGTTTATTTCGGGATAGCTTTACGAGACATGTGGATGCCTATGGGGGTTCTTTTTCTGGGGAACACTCAGACATTGGATTGGAGGGGGTTGGCAGTTATGTGGGAACCTCAGAACTTTGGAGGAACAGCTGGAAATCTTGTTTATAGTTTAGCACTTTTGTTTTTTCACCTGGGTTTTGTCCCTGACAATTGCAGCTGAATTGGTTAAGTTTTTTGTCTTGATTGCATAATTACTGAATGTGGATGTTTGCCAAATTGTGCAAGTTTGACTAATGTGCAAAAAGTGTGAGGAACCCCCTTAAACATAAAGGAACAATTTGTAATAAAAAATCAAAAATATATAAATGATCTTTCTTTTTGTCTCTTAAAAGTTAGAGACAGGTGATTTACTTGATGAAGAGGAGAGGTATTTCTCTTTTAGAATTTGAAGTCAAATCCATGGGCTCTTCTGTAAATCGAATCAGTTGCCTAGCAACAAAAATGGGCTTTTTGATGCATAAAATGAGAAAAAATGTAAAAAGTTTACGGAAAAATCAAATGAACGGTTATTTATGATAAATAAGATACAAATTTTAAAATACTATAATTAAATTTGGTCTCCCTAGCACATCATTGAATATTGCATAATTCTTTTATCTCCATAGCAACGGCAGGTTCTCCATAGCAACAAGGCAAAGAAAGGTAGTTTTGGCGTGTATTCGTTTAATCTTATTTAGGCTTATTCAAATTAAGTCAGAAAAATGTGATTGAGCAAAACTAACAATGAACTGTTGGTCAATCTTATTTTTTCGTCTTTAATCAACCCATGGCAACGATTCCCAGTGCATGGCAACCAATGTACCCTATGCCTCCTGTAAAGAGATTGACTTATGGATCAGTGTTCGTCATTGAAATGAAAATTAAATTCATGTGTTGATGATTGTATTTGTGGAGAGTGCTAAAAAAATATATGAAATGTTCAATCAATTGTTGCCATGGCAACAACTACATGTGAGTGAATTTAAAATGGGGCGAGTTCAAAAAACACAGTACATTTTTAAATTCTTAAACAGAACTGTGACTGGGCGAATTTAAAACGGGGCAAAAGTTCCTGTATGTGTGAACGGGCAAAAATCACATACCATATTAAGGATGTTTTCCATAGATAATGTTTTAATGTAACTTGTACGATATTGTGGATTAGATTAAAGACACTCACGGTGCATGGTTTCAATGGCTGCATTTTATTTCCGGAACTGTTTTCATTTCCGATATTTTAAAGTTTTTATCTCTGACATTTTTCAAGCAGTACTTTTATCCAATGAAAGTAGCTAGGATTTAAGACTTAACTCATGAAAAATATTACAGAATAAATCATAAATAAATTATTGAAATCCAAAATAATGAGTTTTGCAAGTGACTTTGGCTTATGTTTAAACCAAAGCCCTTGACATGGCTGGGGGGGGGGGTTAGGTTCGATATGTACCACTCTTTTTCCAAACAGCACCACTTTGAATTCCTAATTTTAAACCTATTCAGCAATGTATGTCGAAAGTAGGGGGCTTAAACCTACGCAGCAATGTTCAATGTCTATACTAGGAAAAGACTAAGCCCTAGCCCCCCCCCCCCCCCCGCCCGGTTCGACGCCTATGTAGTGTGGTAACTTTATATAACCATAGGCAGAGTAGGGGAATAAAAAAATGTTAACTATATAATCATTTAAGCCCCGTCCTAACACCAGAACCCCTGTCCAAAAGCCATGAAATTCACTACTGTAGAACAGGAATTCTTTCTCATCGTAACTATGTACCCAGGAGAAGAGGAGAAGATTTTCAAAGAAATAATGTATTTTTTCACTATATAATCTATTTAGCCCAGCCCTAGCATACAGAACCCCTGACCCTGGGGCAAAGAATTTTACTATTTTGGTACAGTGTAGAAGATTCAATGCTTATTACAATCATTCCAACAGTTTCACTTCTTGATGTCTAGATCGAAGTAAAGAAGATTTTTAAAGACTGCATTAATTTTAGTGGTTTTGGTCCCACCCCTCAGGGAACCTGAAATCCACAATGTTGTGTTCCTCTTTTACCCAAAGATGGGTTATTACAAATTTGGTTGAAATTGGTTCAGTGGTTCCAGAGAAGAAGTTAAAAAATGTTCAAATGTTTACGACCGCCGAATGACGTACGGCGACGAACGAACAGAGATAGCAATAGGTCACCTGAAAGACTCAGGTGACCTGAAAATCTCAGAGGCACATCTCCCTTTAAAAGTGCAGTTTTAAGTTTGAAGTCAGATATGCAAGGATGGAAATTAAAAGGCATACAGAAACCACTTCTGGTAAATACAGACCCTTAGTAAGCAATTTCGGGGGTGGGGTGGGGGTTACAACCATATACATGTATTTCAGTTTGGGCACTATCAACAACCGAAAATTCCTTGGCAAACAAACCAAAAAATAGAAGATCGTCAGATATTATTATTATTGAGGGGGCACATGTATATTGTAGTGAAGTTTTCAATAGTATTCTATAGCTAAGTATCGGCATAACCGCCCCCCCCCCCACCCGCTTCTTACACAGCCATAAGAAAAAACAATCAAAAGACAGTGTACTAGTAGAATGTTTTTAATACGAAGACATCACAATTACGCCTGTACATGTAGCGCAGGGAAAGATATTAATATACTTAGTAAGTATTATTGCTACTTGTATAAGTATGTATTGAATTATAAATATGTTTTTATTTTTTGAACATAAATAAATTTATTTAAAATTTTATTTCCAGCTGTTTGGTAAGCAAAAAAATTGTCAGAAAGGGATCCTGCAGAAATCCAAGAAATACAAAAAATGTTGGAAATGAAATAAAATTGTCGGAATTGAAATTTTAAGCATGTCGGAAATCCAATGCAAAATACTGGAAATTAAATGCAGTGAAAGAAAACAGGAATATGAAATGAGCAAGCACACAAAATTGTGTACACTTAATAAGTTAGGAATAGTTAGGAAGCTGACACTTATTCAGTTTACAAGAATCTGTAGCTCTGGAGCTTCAAACGCAATTACCCAGAGAACAGGCCCAAGCAACACGTATCAAAGTAGTGGGAGCAATCTCCAACATCGCTCACCTGAGCACATGGGCTAGGTAAAAACAAATCAGCTCAGCACTCAAAAGTTTACTTGGGGAAGGGAAGGGGATGGACTTGAATTTTATACTTCTTACCACCATATCGATATAAAGAACTACGAACGATAGTATTGTTCTCCCGCCTACCTCTAAGTCAATTCTCAAAAGTTAACATATTTGAATGATTTTCAAAAATATTATAGATATTAATATGAATTTTCATAAAACGTTACTTATTTGGGATACCAAAGAGAGATAACTCTATAATTTTGGTAAAACTTCTGTTTTTCACTATAGAAATCAACGGAAAATGGAAAATATTTTTAAAACATCTTTCCCCCCCATGAAACAAAAATTCCTTTTTACAGGTAATATGGACTGTCATTTTACAAATTTATGCCAAAGCTTTTTGTGTTTCACGGGGGGGGGGGGGGGGGGACATATGTTTATAGACAAAAAAACCAACAAAAATAATGCTGATTTTTCACCAATTTAAAGCTATTTATAACTAAATAATTGTATTTTATTAATTTAAATATGTTTTATTTATTTGCGTAAAACATATGAAAAGATATGAGGTACAATTTATCATATTTAAGATTATTTCAAAATATGATGTTTCTTGAAAGTTCGATTTCACTTGAAAATATCGTCTACCCCCTTTTTTTCAAGAGCTGGAATTAATGATAATTTACTATCTAGCGCTGGAATTAAAATGATTAGTCAATTACCATAGAACTGTTCTTTGTATTAAACAAAGATTTAATGGCCAAATTGCAATTTATATTGAACTTAATGGGTGCAAAATGTAGGCGGGAATCAAGAGTTAGAGTTCGTAGTTCTTACTGGTATCAATGTAAAAACTTTGGGCCAGGAAAGATGAAACTTATGTAGAAGCATCCTCGGGTAGTGTACATTCAAGTTTATTCAAGTCATAAACCCCGGTGGTAGGGTGGGGCCACAATGGACGACCAACGTCTTACATAGGAATATATAGGAAAAATTTAATAACAGCAAAGCCATGATTGGTCATGTTTATATGGAAGCATCCTCAAATAGTGTAGATTCAAGTTTGTTCAAATCATGACCCCCGGGGGTACAGCCACAATGGATGATCAAATTTTTACATAGGAATATATAGGAAATTTTTTTTTTTTTAAATATATAAAAATCTTGATTGGTCTTGTTCAAATGTTAGCATCCTCAAGTAATTTAGATAAAGATTTGTTAAAATCATGACCCCCAGGATTGGGTGGGACCACAAAAGTACATAACTTATTTGGAATAAAGCTACGGTTAGTCAAAAAATATGTAAGCACCCTTAGTTAGTTTAGATTCAAGTATGCATAGATTCAAGTTTGTTCAAATCACCCCCCCCCCTTTTAGGATCGGGACCACTTAGGCATTTACTGAATTGATTTTTCCTAGCCACAGTGCTCAGGTGAGCGATGTGACCCATGAGCCCTGTGTTACATGGATGAGTTCGATGTCAATTGTTTTGTTTTTGCTGCATAATATTTCCATTTTAAGATATGAACTAACTGGATACATGAAGATGACCCTCTGACCATCGTTTGCATAATTTTTGAAATATGTTTGCACTATATTAATGCAAATCTCACCAAACAACATACAAAAATAAAGTTTCTACTTGTGTGACTAGCCATGTTTTATTATATTCATTTGTATTTGTTTGATCTAGCTTCGGACATCTTGCAATATTTCTTTCAAATGGTGTAAACTTCAATTGTACGTAAATAACCGTAACTGACTGCGATGCAACTTTTCTTATTGTCCCCGTTTTCGCGAAAGCGAGGGACATTAAATCTCATTCATCTGTCCGTCAGTCTGTCTGTCACAAAAACTTTAACCTTGCCCATAACTTTTGATTTAGTGGAGCTATGACTTTCATATTTCACATGTGTATTCCTTGTGACAAGACATTTCTTTGGGTACAACCAAATTTAACCTTTTGACCTTGACCTTGTAGTTTGACACAAATTCAAAAAATTCCAAAGTTTTACTTTGGCCTTAACTTTTGAATGGAAGGTACAAGGACTTTCATACTGTAGGTTGTTTTAATTCCACGGTGTGAAAAATTCACGATATCTCAAAAAGTTCCAGTTTCGATGGTTTTAATTTCACGTTTCCAAGAAATTAATTCAAAATGTCATATAAGCATTTAAACGTTTTTATAACTAATACTAACATTCACGCTGGGTTTAATTTCACGGAAAAATGATTAAACGCGAACATAGCGAAATTAAAACCATCGTGATTATTTGCCAATTTACAGTATTTCACATATGTATTGTTTGTGGCAAGACCTTTCATTGGATACCAACATCCTTGACCTTTTGACCTTGACCTTGGAGATTTACGTTTTAATGAAAAAAAACATTAACCTTGACCAAAACTTTTGAACGGTGAGGGCTAGGGCTTTCGTACTTCACATATGTAATCCTTTTGAGAAGATCTTTCATTGGATATCAACAATTTTTACCCTTTGACCTTGACATTGGAGTTTTAACTACTTTTTAAAAAAGTTAACTTTGGTCACAACTTTTGAACGGTAGATACTAAGACTTTTAAATTTCACATATGTATTCTTTGTGGCAAGTCCTTTCATTAAATATCAATAACTTTGACCTTTTGACCTTCACCCTAAAGATTTAGGTACTTATGAAAAAACTTTAACCCTGACCATAACTTTTGAACGGTAAGGGCTAGAGCTTTCATACTTTACATGTGTAATCCTTGTGAGGAAACCTTTCATCAACAACTTTGACCCTTTGATCTTGACTTTGGAGTTGTCCTACTTTTAAAAAACGTTAACTTTGGCCATAACTTTTTAACAGTCAGGATTAGGGTTTCATCCTTCAAAAAATCAACTTCAATGATAATTTCTAAATAAACGACATATGATAGGATGTTCATATTGGACACAATATGTCATAAAAAATAACATCTCATCAACAAAGACACCGAAAGCGGGGGACCACAATTCTTTGAATTTGCTTGTTTTGATTTATTTTAATGTGCCGCGTCGCCCTCATGGAGCAGTGGTAAGAGCGTCTGCTCTAGAATCCCACTGTGGGACGCAGTAGGTGCTACCTTTGAGCTACCGCGAACGGTTCTTTTCGTTTGGAAAAAACACTCTCCAATCTATGACAAGTATCAATAGAATAATTAAAACCTGATCTTCATATTCAATTGGAAATATCATTTGAAATGTTTCCATAGTGACGTTATTCATTTTATTTATCTATTTATTTTCATGAGGATTTAATTCATACATTGTAATACTTTCTGAGAAATCTGTGACGAGTGCCTAATCTTTCAATATTATGAATAATGACTACAGAGTATCCCATACTGAAAACGTAACATTGTTTGCTATGTGCTAAAATAGTTGTTATGGATTAAATGAGTTTAATCATACTTTCGAAAAACAAACATTTCAACATCATTTTTTCTTCATGACGTGATTTAGATAAAGATTTACAGGTGACATGAATATACCTCAAACTTTCTTTGTGTCGTTGCCAGGGGAGTGGTGTTGTTGCTGTGGAAATAAGTCATTGAACAATATTTAATAACTTGATACAACGTTTTAAAGTCTTACCGAACTATCACCATGCAATTATCAGCATATTACTTGAATATCCAATTCCATGACAAATAATACAATCCCAAAGTCAAATCTGTTTTACAGGAGACTTAGGAACTTTGGTTGTCATGTACACGGAATCCTTGCGATATGGTTGATTAAGTACCAAAAAAAAATAACAGTAATAAAACCAACAGTTCATTGTCAATTTTGCTCAATCACATTTTTCTGACTTAATTTGAATAAGCCTAAATAAGTTTAAACTAATACACGCCAAAACTACATTTCTTTGCCTTTGTTGCTATGGAGAACCTGCCGTTGCTATGGAGATAAAAAATTAAGATTGACCAACAGTTCATTGTCAGTTTTGCTCAATCACATTTTCTGACTTAATTTGAATAAGCCTAAATAAGATTAAACGAATACATGCCAAAACTACCTTTCTTTGCCTTGTTGCTATGGAGAACCTGCCGTTGCTATGGAGATAAAGAATTATGCAATATTTAAGGATGTGCTAGGGAGACCGAATTTAATTATAGTATTTTAAAATTTGTATCTTATTTATCATAAATAACCGTTCATTTGATTTTTCCGTAAACTTTTTACATTTTTTCTCATTTTATGCATTAAAAAGCCCATTTTTGTTGCTAGGCAACAGATTCGATTTTCAAAAGAGCCCATGGATTTGACTTCAAATTCTTAAAGAGAAATACCTCTGCTTTTATGTGAGATACATGCAACAATTGTATTAATCTGGCCATTTTTAAAATCTGGCCTTGAATATTGCCAAAATCACGAAAAATGCTGAATCAGCAAAACTTGTAAAACATGTGTACCTTCCAATGTCTACCACAGAACTGACTTAGGACCTAAATATTTTTTATTACATTATTAGAACACAATAAATGTGTATCTTTATTACATCCATAAGTAAGAATAATTCTCATGGTATTTGCGAGTTATTTTAAGCCTCAAAAATAGGTGATTTTTTGTCCTTCAACACTGAAAAATCCGCCGGTTGCTAAGGAAATTTCTTTGGCCAGGTTTCCATGGTTACCATGACTCAAAACATTTTTCATTTTACATACATTGTTCATACTTCAAAGTAAATCTATGAGTGAAAAATCATCAAATTCTGAGAACCCTCATATATCACCCTTTGTCTGATTTTTATGTGGACTGGTACTTAAGCTCTGTATGTGTGTTCCAAAAATGTCCAAGCTAGCTAGGTCATTGTACATGTTAAAACTGGCACTTCTTATTTGATAATGGAGTCTTATAGTGAGCTCTTATTATAAGATGAATTTTTTTTCCATGTGTATTATAATGCTTTTAATTCTTTGTGTTAGGCTGTGCCCCACACTGGACTACTACCTACAATAGCTGTGGGGGTCAGATTATATGTAGACCGACTATTGATCGTGAAGGCATTAGATGGAGTGACCTGAAATGACCGCTTGATGACATGAGGAAATTGTTTCATTATCTCTCTCAGGTAGACTGCCAAACCATTATCACATGGAATAAATTACCAGGAGAGGCAGACATTGGTGTCGGTGAATAAATCAGACAAGCTATTAGATTTATTGGGGATGGAATTTTCAGAGAATTGATCTAAGAGGACAACTCCCCAAACTGACCTCTTACAGCTGACCAAGGCTCAGCAGGACTGGTGTGTCTGTCTGTAGCAGGTCAAGGATTATCTCCCTTACCTAGAGCTGTGGTATTTGCTTTTAAAGTTGTGGGTCCTAATGAATCGTCTTTCTATTAATGTTCTGTTTTATTTGTTCAGATGGTTTGGTGATCTGACTTGTATGTGATAGCTTGATTAGCTATTAATCTGATGTTGTGGAAAAAAGGAAGTTGAACATTTTGTATCAACCGTATGATTTTGCTTTGTCATATGATTGAGACAGCACTATTTAAACTTAGTCTTTTTTGTTACATGATCCTTAACATACAAAGAGGTTTAGGTATGTCAACCCATGGGTTGTCACAATAGCTGAATTAAATATGATCAGAGTTAGTTGGTCACCTAAATAAATAAAAGAGTACCACAATGTTTACATTTAAATGTTCAGTTTCCGTACAATAAAGAAAACATATAAAGAAATGTGTTTAGTTTTACACTGGTCACTGAGTTTGTTCAGCTAAGTTTGCCATTCAAACAAACTTACTGAACCCCCCAAATATGACTGTGTAAATTTTCCCAAAGAATTAAGGAAAACAAACAAACACACAAACAAAGGGAGAGAATGACTTGAGCACAATGCTCTACCCTTCTTTGATTCTGGGACTGACTTAGGAATTTTAAGGTACAGAATGATTCAGAAATATTACAGGTGTGCATGCATGAAAGTGTACTTAAGATAGTGAATGCTTATATTATTTTTATATTGTATTACTATTTTTTAGAAGCTCATTTTCTCTGTTGTAACTGAGGTGTAGAGTGCTGGAGTGATTTATTATTAATGTAAAAACCACTGCCTGCAATCACTCCACTTCGGTTCATATATTGGACGGCAATTCATTGAATTCGTAGGACACGCATTTCATTTCATATAAGCTCTCGGCATCAATGAAATACATGCTGGTCTGCTGGAAATGATAGTCCCACATCTTAACAAAGCTTATATAGAAATTGAATTTTCTCTTCAGGTGTAGAAAACCAGCGACAGAGGATTCAATAGTTGGTACAGGATAAAGCTGACCAATCCGACGCGCTGATCACTTAGGACTAATTGCTTTATTTGTGGAGTGTTACTGTGATATGAAGAGGATTATATGAAACACAATATAAATTCTGTGTATTGGATATCTACAACTGCAAGGTAAGCAGTAAAGCTGAGTTTTACGTTCTTTTTGCAGAGAGTTAATATTTTGATGCCTGGACCTGCTCTACACTGATAAAGTGTAAAAGAGATTAACATCTTTATGAGAGAAGCTAACTTTGTTTTGGCAGTTGATGAGCTTTTTAAGCATTTTTATTGGAGCTGTAAAAAAATAACCAAACACTGCAGTAGACTTTTATTTTAAGCCTTCCTTCTCCTGTAAATTTTATGATTGCATATTTCAAATTCACTGAACTTTTCATGATTTCGTGATTTAGATTGATTTTATTGTAAGGAAGTTTTCAAACTAATGGCATGGCCATAACCAAAGTAGGGAAAATAGGTTTGCAAACAGCGATCATGCAAAGTATCTTGTGTTTTCTACTTATGTAGGAATTGATTTTGTGATTAAATAACAGAGTATTGTGGAAGAGACCAAATACGAGGCTTAATATAGAGAATAGCAATCACGCGGCTCATCTATAATGGAGATTGCTCCTCCACGAATCTCCCCTGAGACCCGCCTGACGATTATTTTTTACGTCTTTTCTATTGTTGTTTTACAATAGGAATGCTGGGACAAGGAAGATTTGAGTTTATTAAAAATTAATACACCATGTAAAAACGGGACATGTCACAATTAACGTAATGTGACCAGGCAGAGGAATAAAATATTCATAGGTACGGAGGAGAGTTAAATGATTAATGTTTTTAGATTGAAGTTAAATTTGACAGTTACAGATTATCATAGAGTGTGTTATATCAAGTTTCTAAAGAACCAAAATCCTCTTCATTCTAAAACAAAACAAATGGAGACATTGGGGATTTTCTGTTTCTAAGGCCATGTAAAGAAGGTATAATCACACTAAAGCTTTAAAAATAAATGTTCTCTTGCGCAGCAGGACCAAATCCTCCTCAGAACTGTAGGAACACTTTGATCCCCTGAATTAAGACAAAAGAAATTAGTAATTAGGATTCCCAGATAAAATGATTAGAGGCTCTCATTCTTTGGTAAAGCTAAGTTTTTTCTTTCCTCTATGTTACGTTGCATGTAAAAGAGAATGTATATCAGACTATTGCATGACTTGTTTCCTTCTCCTGGAAGCCAGTGTCAGCTGCAAATTGATTGAATGAATTTACTATAGCAGATAGTTTATTAAAAGGATTTACTGCATGCAAGTAAAGACCATGGGAATTTACAGAGAGAGAGAGAGAGAGAGAGAAAAGGGAAGGAGAGAGAGATCTCTCTTGAGTGCTTTGATTGACACAGCAAACTTGAGTGGCTCAGGAAACATGCTTTCTTCTCTAGGATAATTGATGCAAATGTTTTGCATATTAAGACTTGATCCATTGCCTATTGTTTCATTGATTTTTTAACATGCTCAGACTTCTTCTCAGGGGATCTGCCGGAATATTATATTTTATAAGTCTGCTTTTCCTGGAAGGAATCTTGGGGCATTTGGAGTGTACAATAAACAGAGGAGTTGTATGTTGACATTGCCATAGAAACTGAATTTGTTGGTTATAGTGTTTGGAAATACTAAGTCATCTATTGATGTAAATAACTTTGTGGGAAGTGATTAATTCTCCATAAAAATAAAAGAAAATGAAGAGTTTGCTCCCTTTAGTAATGAAAACCTCACTGTTACCAATAGAATTTCTTCACATGTCAGGAAATCATCACACTGCAGTATCTTAAGGAAGATTTACCTCCCTTATTTAAAACACAATTATTAGAAGCAGAAAATAACAGCTTTCTGTACTGATTCACGCTTCATACGTTTGTTTAAAAGAAGTTTCATTGATACTAAGCAGTTCAGAACTTATTGATAAAGGTTGTTAAGGTGTCTTACAGTGTATTATGTCAGTTTTTGCTGGTGGTAGGGCTATTTTTGACATTTCTCATGCCTTGAGACCCTCAGATGTGTCCACTGGCTAGGTCTAGGGGTTGTTTTATTGTCTGCCCATATCTCTTATTCTCTCCAGCTGTGAGGCAGTTTGCTGGGTGATAAGCAAACCAACATCAGGCCTTGTTCATGAATGACCTGTGAGGCTTCAGGTCTGTCACAGCAATATTTATATCACCTCTCCCCGTGGAATTCCCATTTACCCCTCCCTGCCATCTGCCATCCCCCTAGTGTCTGAGATTTTATCTCTACATGGGGCCAGTAAATGTCCCTGTCATTTATGGAATGTAATAAAACCTACTGACTGCAATCTTCTTGTCTATCAGAGAGAAGAATGGAGAATATGGGTGATTCTTATGTGTTTTTGTACACCTGGATGCTGAATCAAATCACCAGAATTATGTTGTTGTACTTTGTTTATTTTTAGAATTCCATTGTAAGAGCTGGAAAGACTTCGTGCACTTGGAATTAGGTTTTTTATGTCCTAGACCTGGCAAGTTTATGTTACAGTCACAGTTATTTCTCTAAATCACAGAATTTTATCTGGTAGATAGAGACAATGTTAAAAGTGTGTTTATTTCGGGATAGCTTTACGAGACATGTGGATGCCTATGGGGGTTCTTTTTCTGGGGAACACTCAGACATTGGATTGGAGGGGGTTGGCAGTTATGTGGGAACCTCAGAACTTTGGAGGAACAGCTGGAAATCTTGTTTATAGTTTAGCACTTTTGTTTTTTCACCTGGGTTTTGTCCCTGACAATTGCAGCTGAATTGGTTAAGTTTTTTGTCTTGATTGCATAATTACTGAATGTGGATGTTTGCCAAATTGTGCAAGTTTGACTAATGTGCAAAAAGTGTGAGGAACCCCCTTAAACATAAAGGAACAATTTGTAATAAAAAATCAAAAATATATAAATGATCTTTCTTTTTGTCTCTTAAAAGTTAGAGACAGGTGATTTACTTGATGAAGAGGAGAGATTTTTGGAGGTACATTGTATAGTTATAAATATAAAGCAGGGGGTATCATGTGGAGGCCTACTTATTGATAGCTCTCTCCGAGATTCTGCTGTTGAATGTTTAGACTAGCCATCTGTTTGTCTGTGTTTTGGTCTTATTTTCCATATATACCTATATGTACCAATCTGATGATTTAGGGAATGAGTATATCTTCTAATTTGGTATTTGTGACCAAAAAAGAAAGGTACAGCATAAAAAATAAACTGTATGAAAATTTATAATATTTCAAAATAATTTAATTCTGGTTGTAACGCTGTATTTGATTGGATGAAAAATTTGCTTCATATCGTATAAAATGGGTTGCCTACGTCACAATGACTTTCGTCAAAAACGTATCAATCCGCCTGACGTTACATTCAAATTTTGTAAAATTCGAAGTCATTTTGTCAGAATAATATTTTTTTTCTAACATCAAATGAATGAAAATTAAATTATAAGCAATGAATTTAATAGCTACCCATTTTATATGGTATAAACTGGGTTGGAACAGTTTACGCTTTTTTATAAACCGCTTCGCGGTTTATAAAGCGTAAACTGCCCCAACCCAGTTTATACCGTATAAAATGGGTAGCTATTGAATTCATTCCTTAAAAATATACACTACTTAATAGTCTGAGAGTCCAATTTAGTATTTACATCCATAAATAATTTACCACAGTAGAAAGTACTCTGTTCTGTCCCTAAGATTGTCAGAAGTTTTACAGCTGCATTCTGCTCAAATATGCTGCACCAGTAGGCTGAAGTATTCCTTAATGTGAGGCTGGGAGAGTGCCCATCAATTTGTGTTAGTGATTCCCTGTGTAATTGGTCTGTCTCTGGATTGTGCAGCAGAAAGCAGGGGAATTCGGGGAGGAGGAGGGGACGCGGTACTGAAGATTATAATCAGTTAACCATAATGAGAGTATGGTCTAATGTCGGGTTTGTCTCTGGGAAATTGTTCTTTATGGAGAAACTCAAATGAGGCCCAAGAATAAAAGTGTCACCAAGTCCACTCTCTGAATTAGGAGGACATGAAAATGATGTAAGATCTCAAGATAAAGAGACTTTAAAAATCTCTTTATTATGGCAATCAAAATTTGAAGTCAGTGAAATTAAAGTTTTAAATACATGTTTTTCTACAGAAAGGAAATGATTTAGACAATGATAGCATGTAGCTGAGCTTTGATGTGATATCAATGTTATGTTACCTATTGCTAAATCATTCTACAAGATAAACGCTCCCCATGTGGTATTCCTTTAAGACACACTCCCTCTGCAGGGGTCAGGGGTCATAAAAGTGTTGCCTTGATGTGATTGGTTGTTTTTGTTTATCACATCTTGAGGGACCTGCAGCTGAGAAATAATTGTTAATGGAGAAACATTCAGATACTGGGTAACAGTGCTATAAGAGTATTATATAATTTACACTGGAGGAAGTTTGTATTGATAGCGCATGGTTTGTTAAACATTGTACTTTCATCTAGAAAAAGTTTGCGAAAACATGATCTTGGAGTGTGAATGAGCAGGCTGATGTATTGGAATTAATGTTTTGTGTATTGGGAATTATTGACGGGTGAGTTCATTGCTCCTGCTTTTAAATTTATCATTGTCAGCAATGCATTGGAAAAAAGATTTAAACTTTTTTTTCCTTTCTTAAAATTAGTTTTAAACTCCTGATTGGAAATGCGATATTTAAAAGTTATTAATCACAATTTAAAAAAAAACCTATTCCATTGACATAATCATTTTGGCCCAAGATTTCCTGGGCTTTATGAAAAGAAGTTTTGTTTCTTGTGAACATTTTTTCAGCATCATATCGCCTGCATGTCAGCCAGGTTATCTGTTTTATGAAGTTCAGGAGGTTTAAAGTTAATCTGTAGAAGGAGAGAAAATCCAATTATTAAATCCAATAAAGTTCTCATAGTGTACCAATACATTATAGAGAGCCCTCCCTTCCAGAAAGGTCATCCACAGCCCGCCTTTATTTCAGCCATAGTAACTCTATTATTCAGGTCTTTTGGAGACAGTTTAAAAGATAATTGAATTTCTTTTCATGAAATGTCATATTTATTGCTCAGTCAATGGAGGCAAAACATTAACTTTGATGACTGCTGTAAAGTCTGACCTGGTGCTGTGGAAAACATGGGGTCCCCTCCTGGATCTTTTTATTGGTACCCAGTAGGGTTGTAAAACTGGTACCCAGTGGTCAGTCGGTTAATCAGCCTGATCCCTGCTTTATGGTCCTGTTGAGGATTGTTCAGAAGAAGGCTAATTGAATTCTAGGATTAAAATGCATATCAGAAAATAGAACAGGTGCCCAGTCAAGGGGGAAGTGTCCAGACATAAAAATGCAGGGATCACTTTGGGCTGCGCCTTTGCGCCATTGGCGCTCAATATTTGTAAATGGCGCACTAAAAAATTAGAAAGGGGTCAGTCTGGCGCATGTCTTACAGATATGGCGCTATAAGATGCAAAACTGTGGGTCAAAACTCTTATCTTGGTGCATTTTAGGACCGTTTTTAAGCTGACCGATTGTATTCATGACGTATCTGAGCATACTGTTACTTCGTTCAATCAGACTCTTTGTTGTCGCGTATGTTCTTTACACCAGCAGAGCATCTGGTTGATCAAGACTAAAATCGGAGTTGTACATGGAATATTTCCTTCGTTTAGATTACGCTACTAGAAATTTTTTACCGAATACTGAGTCAATTATATTTATTAAAATTATATGTAATGATTTAAATAATAAACATATGAAAGTAATACTCCAGTAAGTAATATGTCCTAATAATATTTCTTAAAACTTTGATTATTTATTTCGAAACAAAACAAGTACAAGTTACTCATTGTGTATCCAGACACTTGCCCGAAATGCCTCCAAAGCGAAGATCGGTATTGGGCCAACTGACCCTAAACAACGAAAGCTTTCGTTTGTTTTACAAATAAAACGACGGAAAATTTTTAATTCCCAGACTCGGCAGAGGTCTCTGATTAAGAAGAACAGTCAAAGACGTTGACTCCTGATGTCAACGGCAGCGATGGTCGTCATTTCCAGTCCAATTGGCTAACTTTGCATCCGTGGTTGGAATTTGATCTGATGGGACTAAAATGTTTTGCAAACAAATAAAAATTTTCTCATTTAAGTTTTTTGCGTATTTTACTCCGAGTTCTTTGCATACAAAACCAGTCCCTACCATTTGAACCAAATTTAATCTGCAACTGCCCCAGGTATATTCAGTAGAGAAATGTGCATGTAAGTTTGCATCCTTTATAGTTTAGCTCTTCAACAACCTTCGAGAACTAAATCGATAAAATCCAAGGGGCGAGGAATTAACTCTCCAATATGACATTTTTCAGTACTGAGATGAAATTTTAAAAAAAAATCTTTTATATTTATAATATTATTCATTTTATTTTAAAAAAGATTAAATTAGTTGTGTCAGAAATGGCATTTAAAAACCCTCAAAGACCCATCATACTTACTTGAAATTCATCACAAAATCAATTTTTCCCGGGGGCCTTCGCCCCCCTGGACCCCCTACCGGGGCGTTGCTACCGGGGCGTATGGCCCATGGATTTTAATGTTGATGGGCCATTGGCCCATCAACATTAAAATCCAGAGTGATCCCTGAAAATGTCATAAACTAGATTGACCCGAACCCTAAATCACTAAACTGGCCAGATACTGACCAAGCCAGAGTCTGCTGGAACCCCTAAATCACTCACTGACCAGACCAGGGGCTGCTGGAACCACTAAATCAATGTTAGTCTGGCTTTTATCAGGGAACTCTGAACAGAATTTGCTCTGATAGGAGACTGTTAAATAGTCATGAAATGATTTAATGGCAACAGTTGATTTTGGGTGCTGGTAAAGGCCGGGTTACACTATGCATCTTGACACATGCATCTAAACACATGCTTCAATTTTGCCTCATGCATCTTCTTATTTACACTGTGTGTCTTGATGCATGCATCTTTAGAATACTTTGTAAAGATGAAATTTATCTACTTAAAAAAATAACAATACCTTCAAATTTCATTTCCAGATTTATTTTATCTGAACAAATCATTCTTAATTTCCTTAATATGATAATTCTTGGAAGATATAATTCATATTTAATCCAAAAAAAAAACTCCTCTAATATTATAATAATCAGATAAGTTTTTCTAATTGTAGTTTCAATCGGTATTTTCTGTTTTTGTGTATCTTGGGAAGCTATTTTTGAAACTATATGAAAAAAATAAGGCTCATGATTCAATATCAACTCTGACCTTTCTTTTCATTGGTCAGTTCCATGCATCTTGAAGCATGGAATAGAACAAGTTCTATTCCATTGTTCAAGATGCAACACCCATTTAATTTGACACAAGGGGCTTTTACACTGTGAATCTTGACACATGCATCCAAGATGCATGTGTCAAGATGCATAGTGTAAACCGGCCTTAAAAGTTCAGTGTCCCTCTCCAATTCATACCAATCACCAGTCAAAAAGAAACAGTTGCACAGATAGGAGTATTTAGACAAATTAACCTGCTTTGACACAGATATAGATAAAAATGCAACATCAAAGAATACCAACCAAACACTCTCTTTGATGGGAGGTGAGGTATGTCACACCTCTTGTTTGTGTAATAGTCAAAATACCCCCAAACCAACCTGTCTGTGTAAATAATCATCTAAATAAATACAGACTTTCCAATTATCCACATCTGGGCAGTATTTTAGCATTGTTTTAAAACATTGGAGTAAGAAAGCCTGTGCTTAGACAATGATTGGTCAATATTCAAGAAAAAAAAATTATGAGTATTTTGAATGCTTAGGTAAGATTGAAGGTGTCCATAAAGACATCACAGAAAGAATTCCCATGATTAGATAGATTTAAACCTTAATGATCACTTTATGAGATAGTGACAGTATTATAGTTGTGAACCTAAAGCCCTGTTTACACGGTCTGACTTGTAAGATGTGATTTCAGATGTGATTTCACATCTGACTCCAGTGTTTCATTTACACAGTATGATTTGTCAGACATGAAGTTCATTAATATTTCCCTCCAAATTTTTTTTGTTTACATTTCACAATGGAGGATGATGATAGTTTAATAGCCATTTGTGTTTTAATAAATCTACTTCTTCTTGATATAGTTCTACTAATCTTTCAGTTTGTTCTGTAGTTAATTTCAGTTCTCTCTTCTGTCCAGCCAATAGAAAATGTCCTCTCAGGATTTCCCCCATATTTTAATTACAATGAATAAGATTAATTGATATTGAATTATCTTTGGAGAAGAAGTGCGGGAAAAATTCACATGTTAGTTCTTCTTTATATAGATCAACCTCTCTGACCTTGTCAATGATTGGTTAAAGCCATCTGACTTGCCAGACAGAATAGAGCATGTTTCTATTCCATCTGACTCCATCTGACTTCATATCTGTCTTATGATTTTCCTATTTACACGGTATGATTTGTAAGATGTGGCAAGTCACATCTTACAAATCAGATCGTGTAAATAGGGCTTAAGAGAAAAAATATTAATTTTGTAAAGAGGCTAATGAGTTGTAGTTAGAATAGTGAATGCCATCAACAGGGGTGATAAATGGCTGATCTAACAAGGTCTATTTTATCTTTTCACCCATCAATTCATGATAAAAATTCACTTAAAATGAAATAAAAAATTTTGCTCAGCACGTGCATACAATCTAGGAATGTTATGTGTATCACTTCTTATTTATCCTTACATAATTAATCACACTTACTGTTTATAGTTCAGTGCCAAAAACACGCATAGCAACTGGTTGTATATAAATTTTGTTTATTTCATTGGAACCAGAAAGTCAGACAGAAGAAATTAAGAATGTTCACAGGGATTGAGAAAGAATTCGAACTGACTCAGAATTTGAGAATCGTAAATTTTAGACAGGTGTGAAATTATCTCTCTGATGCTCAATGCAATGGCTAAGCTGCCAAGAATCAACAAAGGAAAGAACTTCTCTTTCAATAATTTGTATGGAAATTAATATGGTATGCACTTCAAACTTTTTGGATTTATGAACTAATTCCTAATTGCCCTCTTTAGCTTTATCAGTTCACCAACAAATTTCTCCACATGCAGATGTCTGTCTGTGGGAGTTTGGTTTGTATCAAGCCATCACCACAAGAAATCAGACAACTTGTTTTCTCTAGTTAGACTCTTGCTATGGCATTTTGTGCCAGTTTGAATTTTTAGAGTTTGCAGGAATTAGAGGATTGCGTGTTTTAATCCAGACGTAATCTAAAACTCCAAGGAAAATTTGAAAGCGCAGACAAAAACAATATGCATGATTGTGCAGATGGAGAGAGAAATAAAGATTAGGGTTTTTGATCTTGGTTAATTCCATTTTTATTTTTCCATGTATGACTTTTGTTACTAATTGAAATACAAAACGGAAATGAAATAGAACATTAAAAGGGTGTTCTCATTTAGTTAAATCTGCTTTGTAGTATTCCCACACAAAGCCCTAGTGGTCAATTTTCTTTGATGGAAATGAAACATATTGGTTGTACCGGATCATATTTTATAACTTCTGTCAAACATTATTTCAGATAAAATTACTCTCCTGGTAGGTGTATACATGTATTGACTTTCCTTTTGATAAAATTTCAGAAATTTTAACTAAATGGAGGTTTGATTTCAAAGAAAGAAATTGATGAAATGTTTAGATAAAATGCTACAGGAGTGATTAGATTTTTGAATACATGTGCTACATCATTGAAGTTGAGGGGGAGACTATTTGATTTGTCAAGGACTAGTTGTTTTACTGC
The DNA here is from genome assembly GCF_032062105.1 of Saccostrea cuccullata. Taxonomy (NCBI): domain Eukaryota; kingdom Metazoa; phylum Mollusca; class Bivalvia; order Ostreida; family Ostreidae; genus Saccostrea; species Saccostrea cuccullata. Next base: position 61,233 of record NW_026928692.1, on the reverse strand, counting down.
CTGACAACTAACTGCCTGACTAACCAAGAAGTAACTGTAGCCCACATATACCATGGAGGGATAGATGAGGGGTGATAATGGGTGTATGATTACAGAGGTTGTATCCCAGAGGACAGACTGTAGGTATTGACAGGTCAGAATCAATAAGTAGTGGTCAAACTTCATATACCAGACTGAATATCAGTCATATAGCTCTCACCATGATAACTTGTAGACCAAAGGTCAGCCTTTCTCTGGGCTCTGTGGTCCTGCCAAAATGTTGACTGTTCATAGAAGATTGGTCAAATGGAAAGATATATACTGTCCATTTTCTGATTTAAACACCTTATATTTTTAAGTTAATATGAAGTGTTTGCTGAGCCAATTTATAGGGAGTGGGGGAGAATGATGGCTAATGTGACTTAGCTTTATACATGTTATTCAAAGTTATTCTTAATGACATTACCCTTTGCGTATCTAAAATTGTATGTGCAATCCTATTCCATTAATTAGTTGTTAAGATGTTAGGACCAGATAGCTAAATGACCCACAGATGTCAGGGAGACTTTCAAGTTTAAAAGTTTACTGATGAAAATGGATTGTGATTTGATGAAAAGTTTGTTTACACCAGCTGTAAATATTTATTGGAGTGTGAAGATAGTGAGTCTGATGGGGAACATTTTGGTGACATTTGGGTAAACAGTGCAAAAATTGATCGTTAAATCTGCGAATCTAGACCTTGAGAATCAATGGAAAATGATATTTAATGAAGACTGTATTGGTAAAAGTCTCATGTGACCAATATTTGATTGTATCAGGGGATCTCTGTGACGGTCCTATAAAGTGTGGACTCTTAATGGGGACCAGACTCTCAGAGTAGAACCAGCTCCAGGATCTGGCACTGTTAGGCACCATTTTGTAATGGTGGACGGGAAACTGAGTTGGTATGTTGTCTGTATGGTTGTAATAATTCTGGATGTAATTTCTACAGTCTCTCTTTATATTGTTTATGTGAGTTCAGCATGCTTTCTCCCCATGTCACCTGGCCAGCATCCAATTTGTCAGTAATAAAAAAATAGCTCATTTTTCTTTAAACCCTGAAATGTGTACAGAGACCTGGTTTTCTGCTGACATATCTTACTCCATAACTCACAACAAATGGTGGTGTATAATTTTGAGTTTCTGTTTAAAGGGTCATAAATTGGAAACATAAGAAGTCTGAAGATTGAGAGGTAGATCTTGTTACATAAACCCCTCGATTAGACAATAGCTTTCTTGTTCAACAAGAGCAATAAGCATCCAACCCTAAAAACTCCTCTTTCAAGTGTTTCGTGAAATGTTTGTGGGAAGAAACTTCATATTTTGTTCATCCATGGTGTTGTTTTTCTAATTCTTGATGAAGAGAGGAACAAATTAAAGTATTACATGGATGTTTTATAGTGATTCTATTTTGGAAACTTTCTTTTAAGCGATCTGAACGTTAATTCTAAGGATTACTGCAATAAGAAGGTAATGTGTGTGAATCAGAGGATTTCCCACACTTGGTTCTCATGATGGAGGAGCATTTTGTTGTATTTATAAATTCATTCTTTAATAACTTTGAATTAATTTAAAATTCATCATGAAGTTTGATAAAAATCCTAGTGAATAAATTTCATAGTAAACATGTAGTTTAGATATGTGATGAAAGAAAGCCTTTCCTGCAGGATTATACACTTTGTATTTAGGCATTCAGAACCCACATTGATTTGTGCATTGTGCTGCAAGCCAGAGTAAATTCTTACAATAGATCTTACTTCTATCTGCCTGTTCTCCACAGTGTACCTTGGTTCTGTAGTAGATAGCTTAATTTAAAACTTGTGTGCTAATTTCCATGTGTCAAACTTTGACTTTTAGAGACGTGTTATCTTCCTCTAAATGCACAGTAGAGGTCTTGCATGAAAAGCTTTATCTAACAGTGAGAATTTCAAATGATATCTTGATGTCTTAAAAAACTGTGATTGGAGATTCTTTAAGGAGCAGGGAAATCCATTCTCGAGTATTGTTATACAAGCTGAAGTGAGAGTTTCCTTTGAGAGTTTCTCAGGAACTGGAAAGGAAATTTTAGCAGTGAGGAACCAGGAAATGATACACAATATCAGTGATTAGTGGAGTTAGACCAGCAGGGCTCCCCCAGTAAAGTGAAGGTCTCCTCTGTGTTAAACAGCTGGGTCTCATGTCATACTAGCTAAGATTGTCTGAAATCAGGCTAACTAATGTCTAAATCATATGGTAAGTATAGAGGGCAGGCCAAGGCTTTGTTCACATCTAACAAGAGGCACTGATCACATATAATGCTTGGGGCAGAGTGACTTACATGTGCAGACTCGATTTTGTTGTGGTACAAGTGTTTCTTCCACTTGATGCTGAGGAAATCGTGGAAGACGAAAACAAATAAATTTCCAGGATTTCCTGCAGCTTTATGTGTGTAATATTGACCTAAGATGTATTGATAACAGTTAATAGGCAAAACATGGAAGAATTTCTGAGATCATAAATCCCCAGAAATTGTCAGATCTAACAGGCTTAGGGTTTCTGATTGGAACAATGCTAGGAAATATTGTGAGCTGTTCTAGCATGAAATCAGGTTTGATATACGAGACAGGGACTTTTCAGGAAAAATTTGACTTTGGCAAAATTCTGGAGGTGTTTGACTTTCCAGGCCTGTACCTCTGTCATCAGTTGTAATATCCCAGCATAAAAAAAAGCAGCATTAGGAAGTGGAAATGGCAGACCTGGAGGGGAATGGTTACTGATGATGGAGGAATCACTCCCCATTATCACCCAAAGCCTCCAGAATACATGCACTCGGAGCATGTCAGCTTTTTTATTCAAATGTACTTAAGAATTACAGCAGAGACTGGAGTTCTTATCATGTAACATTTACCAAGTTAATGTCACCTAGAAATAATGGTTATACACAGCATATCTAGCTTGCTGCTGAGTTTATTATGTTTCATTAAGTATATCCCTGGTAAATGCATTATTTCTGCATCAGTTAGCCCAAGAAAAGCATGATAGTTAATTTACTTAACACTTTTCAAATATACATTGGTATTCTGTTTGTAGTGAATTCACTGATCATTTGCTGTGGGGACTTGAGATATGTCTTGAATGCTAAGGTTCCATTGAGCTGAATGTACTTCTAAGGCTTATAGGAAATGCTGGTAAATGGAGCCCCTTCTATAACAAATGATTGCTCAATTTTCCAGCAGCTAAAGTGTGGCACACATTGATTTTAGAGCTCATTAAGCTGGGATATAGGTACAATATAGTAGCTCTATTGATAGGTGGTCTCCAAGCAGGGGGAAGAGAAAATCTCCGATCAGACGGCATTTGTAGATACTTATAATGCAGAGGTCTGGAATCCAGGGCTCTTTTATGTTCTTTTTGTTGCAAGATGTGGTATCTTTATGTTGTTAAAATGCTTCATTATCTGCGCAATACTTTGTGAATTTTTTTTTATGGCACTGAATTAAAGATTGCTAAAGCAGTATAGAATTTTCAAATAGATGCATTAGATTTATCTGTGTGTTTTCACAGTTTGTAGTCAGACTCAATTATCGTGATGTTCACAAAAGCTTCAGAATTGATTATGAAATCTTTTCATCTCGTTTGAAAAATAACAAATAAAATGGTTTGAGCTATTCCTTTTCATAAATAAGCAGTGGTAATCATGGATAATGAGAAATTCAGGTTTCACGTCAGTACTCATTAACCTTGAATCAGAAGAGTTAAGCAAACCATTGGAAGTTCATTATGGTGAAGGCTATCTTTGATGGGTATTTCTTAATTTTGCTTCTGTAAACATATTTCATACATCTCGAGATCATGTTAAATACAATCCCCCCACATCTGTAACCAGTCAGGGCTGTCCTTGTTCCTGTCATGTAATATCTTTGTCATCTCCGAGGTCTGTCGTGTTGTGATGACTATCGGGGAACAGACAGGGGAGGATAACTCCTCCAGACAAGGCCCTGATCTGTGTCGTGACTGATCTCTGAGATAATTCTGGCCATTGCACTGCTTTCTGCAGAAGTGGAGTTTGTATAACATATGTTGTGTGTTTATTCAATCTCCCTGAGAAAATTTCCCTCAATGAAGAAGGATACCCCCAGAGAAAAACAGAAAATGTCCAGGGAGGTTAGATGTGAAATTGACAGTCAAGTGTAATAAACAGATCTGCAGGCAGTATAAACTGATGATCCATGATATTAAAATATCATTGAAAAAATCTTTATACCCAACAATCACAAAATACGGCTATTCATTTGAAAAAAAATTATAATGTAGACTCAAAATTTTGTAAATGAATAAAATTATAACGTAGACTCAAAATTTTGTAAACTTTAAAAATCTCCTAGTACAGATTACCTCAGTTTGGTATAGGTTCTTATGTTATAGAAATCAAACTTGTTCAGAAAAAAGCCAAGTAATTATTTGTAGAACAAACTAAACCTTTCTTCAACTGGAAAATCATTTTTCTAGAATGAAAGTCTTGGCTTGACATCATTGACATGTTCTGAGAAGCGTTTGCTAAACCACTGGAATTGAAATAAAGTAGAATCCTGATAGATAAGTAAATGGATTGCTCTCTCATTGATTTTTTTCTTGCCTTGGAGCAGTGAGATTACTTCTGAAGAAATGATGTACTTCATGATAGAAATGAGACAGAGCTCTGACAAGCATAGCAGACAAAAACAGGCAAAGTGATGGAGCAACAGAAAATGTAAATACTGTTTCCCTGTTACAGCCCACAAACAGCATTTGCACATTTTCTCTGGCAAACCTCTAAACCCAGTGATGGACAGTGATGAAAATAAAAGTTGATTGAATCCCAGTTTTGCAGGGTATTGTTCTGGCATCTCTAAAATTATTATCCTCCAGAGGTAATTGGAACAGAACAGGAAAATGATTGACTGGTCCATGTCAAATACAGGGTCCTATGGGATGTCTGATGTTACCAAACCTGAATTCATTGTACACCACTGAACGTCCACTTCCACGTGATGAGATGTCCCAGGGGTTTGGATTGGTCAATAATTTGTCACTTTGAGTTAGCAAGTAGCTTGTAAACCATGTAGCATAAATGAATCATAAACTACTGGAAAAAAGAGTTTTTCCTTGATCTGGTTGAAACTGAAACAGCCAATATCTTATGTTTGAGAAAGTTATGACACATAGGGAGATAAATGGCCACAGAGCATGTGTATTTATAAACATTCTCTTGTATGTTTTCATCATTAAATTATGTCTAGCCATTTATCACTGGCTTGTTGTCATAACATCTATAATTCCAATATTTCTCCAGTTTAGCAGACTTTTAGCATCACTCAATTCCTCTGCTGGACAAATGGCTACAGGGCAATTTGATTTCCTCTGCTCTTCCAAACAAACACAACCTTTAAAGTCAGGTTCATTTAATGACCAAAGATAGAACCCATATGGACCAGCCAAGATCAGAGACCACGGAAACCAGTGATGGATGAAGCCTCCGCTAAATTTATAAACAAGAAAGTGTTTTCCTGTAAATACTAGTTATAATGCAGACCTGCATTAATAATAGACTGGCAGTTGGTCAGTTTGAGCATTGTGGGGTAAGACAGTACCACACACACTGTGTGGGCTGAAGTCGTTTGATGAGGGGAGTTCATTAGAGGAGTGTGTCACTATAATTAATTACGAGGCTGACACTAATTCAGGGCAGAGGTACAGTCCAATACCATGCTTGTTAAAGATCATTCAGCATGTGAGCATGGTCTATGATTTAGTGGGATTCTACAATCAAGGAAAATAAGTCTCTTTGTTAGTGATGTTATATTGCTAGTCCAGGTTGGTTCATCTTTTCTTGTTTTGCTGCTTATATTATCTGAAATTTAGAGATGATGAAAACAATATTGGAAATTTTTCTTTGGAAGATTTTGCCTTTAATTTCAAACAAAAGCCAGTTTTATAGATGAAGTATTATAATAAATTTCAAAGCGAGATAGAGGTGAAAGGGGGGAGGTACCTTTGCAGTGCTCTGAAGTAGATTATGGTTGTAATGTTAGACTACTAGGAATGCTATGAATTATAGAAGTTATAGAACAGATGAAAAGACAAAATTGGAAGCATAATTCAAATAATTCAATTGGTTGGTATAATTTCACTGTTTTTAATAAATTCATGAATTCCGGGAAGGGAGTGGTGGTGCAGGAAATGACCTTTAATGTCCAATTGCAGCATTGACTTTGAAAACTTTAATATCTCTTTGTAGTTTACTTTGTGAAGTATGTGCTGACAAGAAGTTATAATCAATTTGATGGACTTGGCCTTCATATGTAGAAGACATACTTTGTAGAAGGCCACAGGGAATTTAGCAATTTTATCGTGAAAGGCAAAGTGATTGTATTTCATGTAATCTAGTATGTGGATATTGATTGGTCAGTCATGGAGCTATGTAAATTGGTCTCCTTTTTTCAACCAGTATTTTTTTTTTGCTTCGATACAAATGTTCCAATGGAACATATATGTCTAACCAGTGTTTGTTATAATTGAATCGTACATGGACAAAACTTGTGTGTAGGCCCCAATCTGCCTCTCTGTATTGTTGAACGTATTGACTGAAGCCTGGTTAAACCAGAAAGTAGAGCTGATGGAAAAGCATTGATCAATTATAGTAATGAATTTGTACTTCAACTCCAAATCAAGGATCGGGGAGAATTGGTCAGAGAAATTAACGCTTGACTTGTCTTGATGTTTGGTGAGGATATAGGGTATTAGTTATCTGTTAACTCATTGCCGTTTGATTGGTATTTTAGTAGCCTATGTTTTGTTAGATCACATGCTCCAATCTCTATCAGACTACATCTATCTGAAGATCTGCACTTTTCACCTTAGAAGTGCAATGTTTCTTATTAAATGTAGACCTGCGGTTTATAGTGGTGTTTTTTGTTGGTGGTGTGTGGCCTCCCATCATCTGTGTGTTACAACAGAAAACAATGCAGCCAACAGACTGGCCAATGTCGCCGTGAAATCCATGACTTCTTACTGCACTCACAATTTATATAATTCATTATTTTGTTTGAACTTTTGTAAGGTTAGAAATTGCATACCAAAAAAATCATAAAAAATATGCATTTCGACTTTTTAAATTTGATTCTTATCATCTTTATCTACTTACAGATGGAGTAACACCCAAAATGACTTGAATGACTTATGAGAGAGCTGAAGGAGAAAATACAGCTATAGTATAAATGCAGGCACAAACAGGCCCTGCGATGGACAGTAATTATAACTATAGACCGAAGGGTCAAGGTCAGTCACAAAGAAAAAGATGTCTGAAGGACAGTCGTATGAACAGTAGTCAGGGCAGCTGTTCATCTGACGAGGAATTCCATTCAGATGACAACTTACGACCTTACGAGGAGGTGAAGGTCGCTCACCAGGACAAAAAACTCAATGGGTTAGGTAAGTGTTTGACAGGGAAGTCATTGTGTACAGTCATAACAAACATCTTAGACATGTAACTATACTAAGTCTGGGATCACCTCTTTACATGTAGGTCATGCTGATCTCAATAGTAAGAATGTTAAGTGAGCATATTTAGTCATTGTCTAAATGCAGAGAATTAAGGAAGTGTTTTTATGACTGGAGTCTGTGCTGTATCCTACATGCCTGCCTTTTAATGCCGTTTGACTTTTACGATTTCTAAGAGCTCAGTTTCTATGATTGCTGGACCAGTAAAATCAGAAATGGTTGTCAGTCAGCTGACCTGAGAGTGCCTGTTTAATGGCCCAAGTGTGTAAGTTAATGCCGGATTCTGACAAGTCGCAGGTCTTTTGATGGTCAGTACTAGATTTTTATAGACCTTAGTCAATTTTCTGCCATCGTAAAACTGGTTTGATTATGGAAGTTCAGGCATGCAGGAAATGTCATTTTCTTGTCTTGAGAAATGTTACAAGTTTTAGCATCCTCCTCTGTCAGGTTGGACTACTATAACAGCTATTACTGGCTCTTCTATGATGTGAAATCCCCTTTTATAATTGACTCTGGGTACTTTTACATTTAGACTGTTAATCTATTTCAAATAACTTAGATACACATCATTCTGCCAATGCTTTAATTTCTTCACCTTGATTTAAAACCTGTGTTATTGATTGCTGCAGTAATTGGGCTTACAGAAGCGGAACCAATGTGATTCTGAGATTATTGCCAGCAATCAAATGTCCCCATTTCTGATGAAATAGAAGGGTCTTATGATGGAGATTTGAATTGGAAAATTTTAGACATGTCAGTCATTCTAATGGTCTTGCAGGCCCATAAACTACAGTGAAGTCTAATTTGATTGTGCTGTTATACTCTGGAATTGATGTCCAATTGAATTAAAAAATCCTTTTATGAACTGCAATTGGAACTTAAATGTTATTTATTGTTATTGTCCTTAGAAAAAAACAATGTCATTTTATCCAAATTTCAAAAACGTTAAAATTTACTGAAGTAAATCCCTAGATTGGTTTAAAGGTTTAATTTCTGATTGTCTTAAATACTCTGTTTTCAATGGATGGCATTTTGGAATAGATTCATAGCTGTTGGAGTAAGATGAAGTAGCTTTTGTAGAGGTATGACAGGAATTTGCTGTGATCTGTGTTTATGTTGCCCCAGCCAACATCCCCCCTCCCTGTTTGTGGAGGGACATGATCATGGTGAGATTAATGGCTGGAGGCTGCCAATATAACTACACCAAGATACCTGTCTTGTTTATACACCTGACCTGTATATCTACAGAATACAAGAAAACGGGATTAGATGATAGGTTTTTTATGGCCCAGATCAGGTGTGCTCAGTATCAGAAATTCAGGGGGTTGTAGACACATCAGCTTAGCCTGGCATGATAGCATCATAGTCTATGTTAACATCAGGATTCAGTAGTTATTGGCATGCAGGTACATCAGCCATCAAGTCTTCATGAGCAGTAAATCATTAAATCTACATTGGTCCTATGCTTCTATGTGGATTCTACCTTTTATCTGATATTTTAAATATATTTCAAAAGATCTAGTGGAAGATTATTAAGTTTAATTCTAAATGGTTTTTATTTTGAAATCTGAAGAAAAATTTCTTATATATTGGAGTAAAACTTTTGATAACTATACATATCCAATTTTTTGTATGTCATTGACCTTTGACCTTATGTCACCAAGTTTGAACTTTCTAATTATAAAATGAACTGATGATTTACTCCTCAATAAAAGTTCTTTTTTAATCTTTTCTCAGCAGCAATAATTCACAACACTTCAGAGTATGATCAATTTGTTTTTTAGTGACACACTACTATGATGATAGCAGTTAAGATCTCTTTTCTTTCTTTGTTTTTTGGTTTTCCAAAGGATGCTCCAAGCAATTACTCTGGGTGTTACAGAGATGAACTGAGGTGATAGCTAAGTTTTAAATACAGATAGGGCTATCACCATTTTCACGTAATTAGGGCTGTTTTCTTTCTGGTGATAAGGTGTATTGTTAGGAGCCTGTGAGCTTTGGTTAATGTCTGCAGCCTCCCGCTATCTGTAATGACATTGGTATATCATTTATAAAGATTTACGCTTCAATGATGGTCACAATTAAAAACAATAAACCTCTCTGTATAAAATGGTAAACACGCACATTAAGAATTCATTGCTGTTGTATTGATTCTGCCTGTGATGTTGGAGTGGAGAGGAGAAAGCGTTTAAGATGAATTTAGAAAGGAACATTTAGGAGTACACTGATAAAGAAGTAATAGACCGTGTTTTCAGGAGAAACAAGCTGCTGGCAATTTGACTGTAATCTTTGTATCTATTGAAGCAATGTGACATTGATTTTGCATCAAGAAAACATATTTCGGGAAAGCCATGAAGAAAATTGGTTAATATACACTCTTGTTTTTGGCATAAACTTGCACAAATTATTTATGAAATGAGCAGATATCGTACAATTTTTGTTTTGGAAGGTTTATTAGTCCATAGTGTAAGACATTTCCAACAGCTGATGAATCAAATTCTTTTTAGAGAAGCAAGTCACTGAGTATAATACAATTAAAAACTGTAGATACTGGTGAAAAGAAATTGTTTTTCGCAACCAATAAATAAAATAATATTTTTAGATGATGATATTTCAACCAATAGATTTTTCGTGATTCACATTGAATACTTTCAAGGAATTCTGTTAAGTAGATTTTAATTGACTCGGAGATTGTGATAACATGATGGATGTCCTCGGAATAAAATTTAGGGGTGCATTGTGGGTATTGTCCTAGAAAAGATTTTTGAATGCTGGCGACATCTGATTTTGTTGGGGACATCATCAGAGCTGAGATTGGATGGTACAGAGAGATGGAATGATAGCGTATTCCATATTCCCGGCTCCAGTGTCCATTGTTAGCTCCATTGTCTCTCTCTGTTGACACAGTCTGTGGGGAACACTGCAATCTGAGAAAACTCTTCCAATCTCATTTCAGGCTCTCTGTTTTCAATGCCAGCATTAGTCCATGTAATTAATTACTAGTAGCTTAGCTCTAACTACTTCGTCACTAGTGTTTAATTACAAATTAGAAATTATCCTGAAAGAATTGTGAATGGAAAATGCATATGTACATGTATGTCCAAGTATTATTATAGTGTTATGTCATGACGTCTATGTTTTTCTTTAAAAAAAATATTGCTAGATTAATTACATCTATAATATGAGGGCCTGTTTCCCGTCTCTCAGACTCCTTAGAGAGATTCTGCCAAGACCAAAGAAAGACAACTCTCTTTGTTTTACCCTTGTTTTGCATGCATGTTTTTTGTGATTCATCTGTTCATTTTCAATTATTATTTTAATCATCATCATCATTGTCATTTTCACTCTGCTGCATCCAAATATTAAAAGTAGAAACATTCCTTTAATTTGTAAAATTTTATTATATTTTCCTGACAGAAATCTTATAGTTTGATGATAATGATGATGAATTTTTAGCTCACCTGAGCCGAAGGCTCAAGTGAGCTTTTCTGATCAAAATTTGTCCATTGTCTGTCGTCGTTGTCGTTGTTGTCGTCGTTGTCGTCGTTGTCGTCGTTGTCGTAAACTTTTCACATTTTCATCTTCTTCTCAAGAACCACTGGGCCAATTTCAACCAAACTTGGCACAAAGTATCCTTGGGTGAAGGGGAATCAAGTTTGTTCAAATGAAGGGCCACGCCCCCTTCCAAGGGGAGATAATTATGAATTTGTGAAAAATTTATGACATTTTTAAAAAATCTTCTTCTCCAGAACCGCTGGGCCAGGAAAGATGAAACTCATGTGGAAGCATCCTCAGGTAGTGTAGATTCAAGTTTGTTCAAATCATGACCCCCGGGGCAAGGGTGGGGCCAAAATGGCCGACCCAAGTTTTACATAGGAATATATAGGAAAAATCTTTAAAAATCTTCTTCTCCAGTACCACTGGGCCAGGAAAGATGAAACTCATGTGGAATCATCCTCAGGTAGTGTAAATTCAAGTTTGTTCAAATCATGACCACCGGGGCAAGGGTGGGGCCAAAACGGTCAACCCAAGTTTTAAATAGGAATATATGAGAAAAGTCTTTAAAAATCTTCTTCTCCAGAACCGCTGGGCCAGGAAAGATGAAACTCATGTGGAATCATCCTCAGGTAGTGTAGATTTAAGTTTGTTCAAATCATGACCCCCGGGGCAAAGGTGGGGCCAAAATGGCCGACCCAAGTTTTACATAGGAATACATAGGAAAAATCTTTAAAAATCTTCTTCTCCAGTACCACTAGGCCAGGAAAGATGAAACTCATGTGGAATCATCCTCAGGTAGTGTGGATTCAAGTTTGTTCAAATCATGACCCCCGGGGCAAGGGTGGGGCCAAAACGGCCGACCCAAGTTTTACATAGGAATATATAGGAAAAATCTTTAAAAATCTTTTTCTCCAGAACCACTGGGCCAGGAAAGATGAAACTCATGTGGAATCATCCTCAGGTAGAGCAGATTTAAGTTTGTTCAAATTATGACCCCCCGGGGCAAAGGTGGGGCCAAAATGGCCGACCCAAGTTTTACATAGGAATATATAGGAAAAATCTTTAAAAATCTTCTCAAGAACCACTAGGACAGGAAAAATGAAACTCATGTGGAATCATCCTCAGGTAGTGTAGATTCAAGTTTGTTCAAATTATGACCCCTGGGGCAAGGGTGGGGCCAAAATGGCCGACCCAAGTTTTACATAGAAATATATAGGAAAAATTCTTTAAAAATCTTCTACTCAAGAACCACTGGGCCAGGAAAGATGAAACTCATGTGGAATTATCCTCAGGTAGTGTAGATTCAAGTTTGTTCAAATCATGACCCCTGGGGCAAGGGTGGGGCCAAAATGGCTGACCCAAGTTTTACATAGGGATATATAGGGAAACCTTTTAAAATCTTCTTTTCAAGTACTTCAAAGCTATGATTTGTGATATTTATATGGAATCATCCTCAGGTAGTGTAGATTATAGTTTGTTCAAATGATGAACGCCTGGAGGGGAGGGGGGTGGTGGAGTAAATTCAAGCCTGATGTGCTCAGGTGAGCGCTGTGGCCCCTGGGCCTCTTGTTATTTTTTGTTTGTTTACTGTCTCTTTAGTTTGCTTTCTCTCTGTTTGTAAGGTCTAACCCCTGAAGAGCATGTTGAGCTAACAGCCATGGACCAAAAAGTTCACATGATGTGTTCCAAAAATAACAACAAAACCCCTCGCTTCTACACGTACCGTGAGGGGTCGGAGGGGGAAGAGTCCGAACAGAATCTCTCAGTGTCCACAAAACACGCCTCCCTAAGTGTCAATCATCAGGGGTCACAGTGCTCAATTTCATCCAATGAAATGGACAATATGCATTCTATGCGAAATGAAGTTGTTTCCAGGTCAGATTCTGACCCCGACAACCAAAATCATCACATTAACTCACCGCTTGGCCAAAATAAATTCCATCATGCAGGTAACAGATTTTAGACAAAATATTTATACTGTAGATTCCTTATTTTTTGCAAGTTCTTATTATGGCAAAAGAGCTCTTCAATGTCAAAGTGCAAAAATTATAGTTCGAGAATGGACAGTTGATTAAAAAATTTGACATAGTTCGAGAATGGACAGTTGATTAAAAAATTTGACATAGATTTCAGCACCTTAAAAATAAAAGCAAGTAATTTTACTTTGCAAGTGTTTGCTTCTTGCAAAATTACAAAACAATAAATTCCATGCATATAATAAGGAATCTACAGTACGAAAAATATATGCACTTATCTAAAGGAGTTGTAAAACTTGATGAAATGCACAAAGTAAAACAAATATTATTTGCCACCTGATAAGGAAGGAAGTTCATGTAAGCATTTTAGAATTTTTTTTTGTATAAAATAAGATCCCAGCAGTCTTACTTTAGTATGGGTTTGATAGAGTTAGTGATAGATTCATTTGCCTGAGAGCTCCCAAAAGGCTAGTCAAAAGTGGTAAAAATTTTGCATGACATTCCCTCATCATCCTGTAATGTGCCTGTTTTAAAAACATGGAGAGGGAAAAAAGTGGTCCAAGTCTGCTCCCCAGTTAATAGTTTGGGCCGCCCATTTTATAGAAAACTCGAACACAGGCAGAATGCCTTTAGACATGCAAGGACTGCTATAAGAAAATACAGTAGACTCAGAAATAATGTACCACTCAATTCAGCTAGGAAGATAGGTGCCAGGAATGGCTTATCCCATTTGTAGAAGTGAATACCTCTGACATAAAGGGTAATTTTGTTATGGTGCCAACCACTCTATAATTTCATTGATATACATCTGTTGATATGAAACCTTATTACAAGTATTGACAACTGGGTTGATGGATGGGGTGAGAAACTGATGATGGAGACTTTAGTCAGAGTCAGGCCTGTAAGAACGGGCCTGATAGATCTGTATTATCAGAAGTGGCTGTCAGAACTCGGACAGTCCAGACTGACTGACCAATCATAATCAGGGATTTGTTGTCTCCAACTTTGACAGCCAATCAAACTAAAGTATTGCTTTGTATCACACAATGACAGCCAATCTTTGATAGGTATATTTATTCTGTTTGAGATATATTACAATATCACAAATGTGACATTTCATCAGTTAAAGTGTGTTATAAGAGGTTTTTTTAATTTTAGGATTAAATGAGCTCAGTATAGCATGATAAGAAATGATACTTTGACAGTCATGCCTTAAAACCTTGTTATAAGATTTTGAGTGAGATTCTGATAAAATTACAACTCATACAATTATCTATGTCACCAAATTGTGTGCATATATGCCTTTAGTTGTATAAAGGAAAAACAAAAGAATAAATTGTATTTACACTGGAGTTACTGACCTCTACCCAAACACAGGGTCTGGGAAATTGGTGAAAGTGTGAGTAGGTTGTATTGATTTGGGAAACAGACATGTTGATTTCCATAAATAAGAAGAAAATGTCAGCTTTTCTTGAACAACAGCCATTTCTAACAACTCATCTCTTTGTTTGCACTACAAGGCAAATTGGAAATGTTATTTTTGTGTCCCATAGGACTAAGTATGGTGGAATATCCATCAAATATTGCAAATAAGGCAGTCATCTCCTTGCTGAAAAAGAACTATTTGATTGGCTGCAGTCATTTGATGAAGTGAGGACTATACACTCACTGAGATAGCCAGACTGAATCATTGCCTGATTGGTCAAGATTCTCAGAAATTTACAAAAAGTATTCATTGTATTGTCTAGTCCATTTAGAGATGTGTGTTTCTCTGAGATCTGTTCCTTGCTTTAGTTAATTTTCTCTCCTGGTTGACTCCAAAGGCAGAAGCTTTTATATAGACATCCTGTGAAGAGTTGATATTGAGAGATGTCAAGCCGTGGCATGATGGGATAGATTGTATTGGGGACTTGTGATTGGTTATCAGGATTTACATGGTGATGGAAGAAATTGATCTGGGATAGCTGAACTTGGGACCTTCTCTGTGATTGGTATTAGTTCTGATATCAGAGTAAACATCAGAACCGAAAAAAATGTTTTCCTCCACACACTTGCTGAATAGCGATAGTCTGGATAATTTGGACATGCTGTTTCTTATTATTATTATTTTTTTTCACAAAAACTGTTCACCCAACTGACCTAAAACCTTTTTAGGGTTAATGGGTGTGTAGTGTAGGTGTGCGGAACGAAGGTCATTTTGCGCGCATACGCATGCACGTGCGTGCGCGTGCAACACGTGAAATGACTTGTATACTTAATATAGCTATAACTTTTATATTTTTTAATGAAATGATTTGAAACTTATTATTTAAAGATATATTATAGTGTAGATAATGTGACATAATTAGCACGAACTCAATTTTTTGTTTTTTGACGAAATACTATGAAATTTAAAACATAGGCATTCTTTAGGATGTTCTACAATATGATATATAGAAATTTTCATGAAATTACGCGCATGCACGTGCGCTGCAATCTGATTGGCTAAAACTTTAAATGGCTATATCTCCCTTGTTTTTCAACCAAACAGCATGGGATTTCTTTGGACTCCTACAAGAAAATCATGAGCATATATTTTCGCTCTGATTGGCTGAAACAAAAATCTCAATATCTTTTTTGTTTTTTGACGAAATGCTTTGAAATTTAAAACATAGGCATGCTTTAGGATATCCTACAATATGATATATAATAATTTTCATCAAATCACGCGCATGCACGTGCGCTGCAATCTGATTGGCTGAAACTTTAAATGGCTATAACTCCCTTGGTTTTCAACCAAACAGGATGGGATTCAGAACGTAGATACATATTATAGACTCCTACAACAGGGAATGGTCATCATGCACATGCATGCACGTGCGTGCACTTTGAGTAAAATTACAAATACACTAGATTAAACATATTTTTGGATTAAATGCTGTAATTTTTAGTATATTAAAATATATGACTAGTGTAGACAAGATGATATGGTCATTACGCACATGCATTCAAATGCGCATGCGTGCAATGCTGAAATTGAATACTTCTGGTAAAACTTTGTTAAAGTCTTATTTAATGAAGCTTACAGGGAATAAGGCACCAAACGGGAGTTGGGGAGCGTTTGGGGAACATCTGTAACGGTTCCCGTTACAATTAGCCCTAGTTTGGACATGCTGTCCACAAAGTTCCATGGTCAGTGGTTCTTGATAAGATGATGTGGACTTTGATCACTTTTGTTAATATTGTGCATATCAATTTTTTGTGAAATAATTATTCTATCATGTTCTGTTCTTATTTTGATATCGTTTTGTTTTCTTTGCTGAAAAATCTATATTTCATTTAGTTTTCAATAAAAGAAGCAAAAACTATTTTTTAAAAATTGATTAGAATTTTTCAAGTACATTTATAATATTATTACTTATATTGCCAGATGTCTTTAATAGTTATTGGTATCTTTCAGCTACAGCACCAGGGGGTCTACCACCCTGTTTTAACCCCCCTCCACCACCGCCACCCATAGAAGACATTCCACATCAAACGACGGTGCCACAGAGACTTAACAGGTGTATAGGGCCATCGTATCGGGGGACCTACTCGGACGCCGACATGTGTCAATGTCGGGGTCACTTTGTGGACTCTAACACTGCGTTACTACACAATCACCACAGTATAAGGGGACATTACTCAGACAATGAGAACCCCTATCACAGGGGACATTCGTGCTCAGACAGTGAACATTATCATCAAGTGAGACCTTGTGTTTATTCGGGGGAGGAGAGTGACTTTGAACCCCATTATTTGGAGCAGACTGCCTCAGGCAATGTCTTCATTCCAGGTAGGTGTACTCATGATGTTGATAGAGGAAAAGCAGGTTAAAATGAATTTCAGTACCAACCTCTGTATAATATACACATTCTTGGAATATAATTTACTGAAAAGAAAGCCATTCATTGAAAAGTCATTTTGATTGGTTTTGTTTAAGATAACAAATAGTAAAAATATTTTATTTCTACATAAACCTACTGGTGCATCAATATGTGCTGTTTTAAAAAAAATCACGCGCAGGGCAGGACAAATAGAGACAGAAGCAGGGCCAGTAGCACTTGAATTTGCGGAATCAACTTAGGAGTTTATGCAAATTATCATGCAAGCCACTTGATTGATCACATCATAAAACCGAAATATTAGACAATTTTTCTTTAAATACATATTAAGCTGATTATTTTGTAGATTATAAATTCATGCTATGATTTGTTTATTCCAGATGGACAACCTCGGTTTCCACGCACAGTGCCAAGGTCAGGGTCAGTGCCAATGTCAAGGTCAGGAGAGCTAGTCAGTCCACAACCCATCAGACCCCAGTGTTCTAACACAGTCCCCAGTCACTTCCTCAATGGGGAGCACCACAATTCTGAGAGGTAGGGATAAACTATGTAACCCCCCCACCCCAACCCCCCTCCCACAACCCATCAGACCCCTGTGTTCTAACACAGTCCCCAGTCACTTCCTCAATGGGGAGCACCACAATTCTGAGAGGTAGGGATAAACTATGTAACCCCCCCACCCCAACCCCCCTCCCACAACCCATCAGACCCCTGTGTTCTAACACAGTCCCCAGTACTTCCTGCAGATCTGTAGCTTTCCACAATTCTGAAGGTAATTATATTGATAGACCCCCCCACCCCAACCCCCCTCCCACAACCCATCAGACCCCTTGTGTTCTAACACAGTCTTATATTTTTAATTGGGAGCACCACAATTCAGAGAGGTAGGGATAAACCCCCGTGTAAAGCACCACTCACACCCTCCCTACTTATGTACCATACTATTAAAAATTTTAGCCAAAAAATTGGAAATTTAATAATCAGGTAAAGGATGCCCAACATTTCCTACATTTTAAATTAGTGTATTACGAGGGTTGATCCAAAAGAAATGTCACAACTTTGATAAAATTGCTATAAATCGACAGAAAGCAACAAAATTATACAAGATTGAAGCTTTATTCATTTTAAATCCAAAATTTCAAAGGCTGTATAAAAATATCGGATTTGAATGTTCGTTTATGATTCACCGCACCTATGTATAACGTCATATGACGGGACGCATTCATACAACAATTACGTTTCATTAAAAAATATTTGTGATTCACAAACACTTTAACCAATTCCACTTTCTTTAAGAATTACTGGTACCATTATACACTCAGTGCACTCTTTTCATAATGAAGCCCTCTGTCAAAATATTTTGAACAGTATCATAATACAAACTTAAAAATTAACATGTCACTCTATACGTCTGTCTTTTTTGACAACGTCGGACACCATTGAACGTTTCCATCCGATCTCCAATTTTTCAGTCTTCTTGTCCTCTGCTGATCATTCAGTGACCAATCACCTGCCCAAAATTGGTGAAACCATCTATTAGATGTCTCTTATTTACATTCTTTATTCTGTAAGTCTGATTAATAAACGTAACTGTCGCTTGTGATGATTCCCATATTTTGAAGCAAAAATCCATTACAACTCGTTGAGCCGTTTTCCCCCATTTCAACAATCCCTTTGTTCAATGCAACAGAGTAAAACAACAATGTTTATGATCACAAATACCAATGCCGTCATTTAATTTTCAAATACAGACTAGAAAATGACGAGAATTGTATCTTTTAAAAACTTGGGAGATAAGGTGCATTTTTAGAATCTTTTTAATGCGTTTGTCTTTCTCATTCCAAGAAAAAATTTTAGTTAAAAAATCAAAAATTATTAAATCAAAATTTCAGTGTTATAGATATATTTGTGCTTCATGTTGTATTTTACATTATTAAGGATATGGACACTGTGACATTACTTTTGGATCAACCCTCGTAGTTGACAATGTTTTCTATATTTATTTCATGTAAACCACACCATTCTATGATGGTTTTAATTTATAAAAGCTAAAAGTGACAAAATTAGTGTAGTTATTACATAACGACAGCGGAATCCATTCCTTACAGAGGAACTGTGTGACTTAATCACATTCTACTGATCTTTATCCTAAAACTTGCAAGTACATGTACAAGTATTTTCCTTTTCTGTAATGTTACTGAGTGAATCATAAAGCAAATAAAAGGAGATTTTGAACTCGGATATGCAACATTAGAGGTTAGGGTGACGGGGAAGAGATGCATTACTTGTGACAGGAGACAGAACTATGTTGTTACACAGACAAGATAATTCAATCTTCCCAGCATTCTGTTTGATATTTTCATATTTATTAAGTTCTCTACTGTAAGGTTCTGTGACCATGCTGTATATATCACAGAGAATGCTGGGAGATAATAGGATTATACCCTGACGCCTATAAAAATAATTTACTGTTATGTGTCGGATGTCAGTTCATTGGCATCAGAGGAGACAAGATTCTACCCTCAAATAGAGTTCCTTAGATTCAGAGCATTTAGATGCCTCCATATTAGGTTAAACTTGACAGCTTTCAATCTGTATGTAAACTCTCTCTGGTGCAGAATCCAACCAAACTGGCATTTGTTACTTGGAGAAATTCAAATTCGAGATAGAGTTTCAGTAAGTAGGAATTAACAAAATGCAGGCTAGAGTGGTGTCCCTTTTATAATAATTGACTTGCTGAGTCTTCCATCACCTCTGGATATAAAGAGTAGGAGTAGAGTTACAGTAAAATGTTCACTAGAGGGATGTCCCATTCAATTAGTTTGTTATACAGGGATTCGTAGGCTCTCTGGGATATAAGAGCAGTATATGGTTTCTGGAAATGGGTATTGTAGAGTTAGACAGCAGTATAACTTGCCTACAGGCTTTAGTCACTGGATGAGAAAAGTGCATCAGTCAATTACACATCTTTTCTGTATTCAGAACGGAGCATTTGCTTCACTATTAATCCCCCTCATTTCCTTTCTTCTCTTATCGTTTAGCAGTTATCTGTTTAAAATTTGATTCCAATCTCCCAGGGGTACTCGAATTCTGCAGTTTGTAAAACCTGTGAGCAGAAATTTTATCCAATGAACTCGCAGATAATCCTCTGGCTTTTTATGAATTCATTTCCTGGGCCAAAATGTACAGGGGACCAGCATTGCTGATTTCATGGCATTTTCTGTGATTGTTTCACAAAGATTGGACACTTAGATTGGTACCACAATATTGCTGACTTTTTGTCTTCGTAATTGTAGAATCTGACAGTTCATTTTTCTTGTATTTAATTTCAGACCTAGATTTATTCATGACTTTTTGGTCTCTGACTGGAAATATGAACAAAGAATGTCCAATTAGACGGAATTAATGGCAGCGTAGCTGTTATGTAAATAAGGGACAGAGAATCAGCATCAGAAATCTCACAGATTCCTTTTAATCCTGAACACATTCAATTCATTTTCTCCCAATACATTTATTTTTTGGGTTGGTATTTTTTGTTTGTAATTGATGGGGTACCAGAAATGGCTTTCATTGAGTGCTGTAAATGGTCAGATGCTCTCATTATTGTGCCGCAGTTAAAACCTTACTGTTGTCAGGCTTTTATTGAAGTTTCATTGAAATGTTCAGGAAATCAATTAACATTGTTACATTTATGTCTCTGTATTTGCATGTTGTATCAAGACTTCATTTCTCTCTTTAGCATTGTAACCAAGATTCTGCCGCATTCTGTTAGGATACACAGCTGAGTTCCGTTACAGTAGAGATGGTTTGCCAGTATATCGATAGTTTTGTCAATAAAATGCTTGTCTATGTAACTCAGCAATTGATTAGGGCCGCTGGAAGTACACACGTTACAATTAAGTTCTGTTACTTTTATTCCATTTTAGTGGAATTTTTTAAATTGATTAATGAAACATAACTCCTCAATTAATGCATTTGGTAGACAAAAGGTGGCAGGATTGTTTAGTGAAGACCATTCCCAGCAAATGGACAGCAATCTCTGATCACTTACTGAACAATTAACCGTAGTGGAACTATTAAGTCAGACAATGCCTACCTCTGATAGCAGGCTTTAATGGGAGAAAATATAACTATGGACATTAGTTTTCTGTAAAAGCGCAATCAAACTTCTTCAGTAATTACTGCTTTCAAATGCTTTTTCACAGTCGAAACAATTGACGATGATGTCACTAATGCAGATGTCTGTAAAGCATGCACACGAACAAAATCCAATATTGCTGATTCTGACCACAAAACGAGAGCTGTGAATCGGTATTTTATACTAATAACACTGCTTTTAATAGTTCCTGAGGACATTTTATTTTATTGTGGAGACAAAAAGGTGTTTTACTAATTAGCATAGAAAATGTTTTGATCCAAATTGTTCCCAAAACGTTTGGTGGAGGATGAAGACGATGTGAAATTTCCAGTGGCATATTTTATTTTGAGTGACGAGTTTTTTACCGCGGAGAATCGTGGGCTGATCAGCTGTCACAGTTTGGTCACCTCCGAGATTGAACAGTTTATATCTGATGCTTGATAGAGGTGTCTGGAGACTCTGCTACAACTCTTTGGCTTGATTAATTGACGAGTGTGTGATTAAACTTTTCTGGACGTTTCTTTTACAGGCAGGCCTTTCTACCACACGGTCAGTGTGGATACCCCGCCAATATGACATCTCCACCCCGCTCTCACGACTGCGGCTACACAAAGTTTGGCAATACTCCCCACTACATGAAAAAGAAGTTAAAAAGATGGAGCTGGAAGTGGGCTGCCTTAATTCTAGTCATTATTTGTGTGGGACTTCTGGCTGCCACCACTTATTTTGCAGGTATGTTTAATTAAAATGATTTCTTTTTATGTGGTCCTGATAGATATTTTTGACTACAATAGGGTATAGACTGCTACTTGGCTATATTTCTGAGTTTATAATCAAAGTTACATTTATATTTTGTGTTTCCAAAATTTGAAAGAAAACTAAATTAGTTACTATGAATCAAGTCTTCATCAACATTTTGTGGATTGGCATCCTTCATAACGAAGTCTTTCTATCCCAATCTCATCTCCTTGAAAATAAAATAGAAAAGGTATTTAATGCTTTGCAACACACTTATATGTAGAGTATGTAAAAAACAAAAAGTACTATAAATGTATTACATTTAGCTGCATATTTTTAGTGCTTTTCATTGAGGGAAACTTCCTCTAATTTGCTAAATGACATAAATAAGAATATTGAGAACAATTTACACCAAATATTGTACATGCATACATGCCAACTTTTGAAAATTCCCATACATGCCAACTTTCCCGATTTAGGCGGGATCCTCCCGATTTTACCCTTTCATCCCGCTTTCCCGATCGCTTAGCATGCTAAATATAATACATTTGCGGTATTCACTGGCTTTGTGGAACATCATTTTGAGTATTTGTCACTAACCACTAAAGACTTATTTTTAAAAAATATTAACCAAACTCTTATTTGAAGAATTAATTTCCTTAACCTTAAACTTAGGAACTGCAGCCCTGACATAAAGTAAGACAACACAGTGTTAAGTTTGGGCAGACATAACCATGTCTTATTTGTTATGTAATGAAATGTAAAATACATTAGACATGTAAGTGATAATAATTAGTTGAATGAAAAGTGACGCTTTCCTGGAAAGTTGAAGATAGTTATTATGAAATTACGCCTTCTGATTGGCTAATTAATTTGTTTTTATTTAAAAATAACTAATTCAGGGCTCTGATTGGTTAAAAAGGTCCCTGTCACCAGGGGGCGCCTGGTACTTGACCAGTGGCATTATTCCCTAGAGGGTCTCCCTCTATTGTCTTAATTTACGTAACTAGATGAATGTCCCCTAGGGGGTACCCCTCAATTGCTAACAGCCCGGACTAATTGACCATTATTTAAAACCAAAATGGCGTCAATATAAACAATAAAAATAACACAAATAGAGACGTACAAACACATGAAGATATGAATACATATAATAGTCATGGACATTAACACTACAGAAACATATAACATGAAAAACGACTGTTACATGAGGGTAAAGTGCCAAGGTTAGACACACGAAGCATGAAAAGTATGTTACATAACATGAGAAGGCACGTAACATAAATTAATAACAATTAAACACTGTTTAATAATATTTTATTTACCATCTCTTGATATGACATGCCACTGTCATTTTGGCAAATTTACTGACATTTAATAATTTAGCAAAATCCAAACAAATTTCTTTCATCTTAAGGTTCAGTTTGTTCTTGACAGATACCTGAATTTATTGATGATATGTAACTTTTGGATATTATGATGTTATGAAGTTTAAAGTTCCTAATAAAGGGGTAAGCTAGGTTAAATGATTTGAAAAGTGAAGGCAAATTAATGTTAACTGTTCAGTATCAAAAAATTGCTGGCCAAATAACATCCACTAACAAAAGAAAAAATTAGCAAAAAACACATTTTGTAAAAAAATTTACAATAAACAGACCTGTATGCTACAATGACTTTTCTTTCAAAAACATTTTGATCAGGTCAGTGTACATGTATTGGTGTAGGTTTTACTTTGATTAAAATACAACATGGGTCCTTTAATTCCACCATTGATTGGCGCTTTACTGTTCCTTCATCAACAAGTGTTTTTCAACTTCTTCCAATTATTTCTTCTCTTGGGAAGAAGCAACAAGATGATTTCCTCGGCGCGGTCCCGATGGTGCCGTTTTCCGACGGTGACCGATGAAGACTGTCAGTCAAGCCGAGAGAATCTATTGTTTACCGGGAATTGTGCCGCAATTGTCAGGGCTCGTCAGTAGATGTAGGATCAGAGTGTCACATGACCCATCAAACAACTATCTCCACGGACCAATATTTATTGTACTACTGAATTATTTGGATTGAAAATGTAATTTGAATTGAAATTTTACGAGATAAATGGGACTAAGACAGACCATAAATTGTAGAACAATATATTAAATGCATATTAATACAAGGCTTCTTGCTGGCTTTGTCCGAGGGTAACAAAAAATTAAATTATCGCAAGGTCTCGACAAACAGAAAATCGATCAATACATTAACTTAAAGTCTTGCATTTTTTCCGTGAGCTTTGCTATGAGGATGCAGTGTTTTACATCAATATCCAAGCAGTCTGTTTTTACAAAGTAGCAAATTCAATAAAATTTGATGCATTCCCTGTTCAAACAGTGTGCAGAATTGTTGAAAGTGTGAAATTTGCATGACAAGTATTAATAAATCCTCAATAGATCTTGTCGCCTTATAGTCTTGTCATAATTATCAATTTTCTAAGAAACAAGCCTCTCTGCTTTACTGTTGTTATGATTTTTATTTACATGTACTTTCAGCTCATTTGACGTTTGAGAAAAATGAGAAAAAAGAGGAAGTACCTGGTGCCTTAAACCACACAGGTATATATATGTATAATGTTAATCAAAGTACTAAAAGTTAACAAAGCTAGCATTACATTTTTGTCGTAATTGATGTTTTGAAACTTGAAATTTTTCAAATAAATTTTGTCATGAAATCAAAGTTACATCAATAACATTGAAGGAAACATTTATTAGGGTAATGCAGTCTTATAATTAATTTGAGACATTCTACAATCAGTCATATCTGTATGTCCCTCCTGTTCTTACAGTTTTAAAGTTCACCCAGACCCCCTTCCACCTAGACGATAGTAGACCCACCTACACAACAATTCCTCCTCTAACCCTGTGGCAGACCTACTTCAATCAAAAAGATTCCAAGTTTGTCAAGTTTGATTTCACCATTCCAAGCAGCGCTCGCCTGGCGATCTACGGCAGACGGAACTTTCCTCCCACCATTGCTCAGTTTGATTTCTACCAGGTTTATGATGGGAGTACCATTAAAGACCCTTCAGCTCAAACAATGAGGGATAGGGTGAGTTACTGAATTTTGCTGAGTATTTAAAGGAGATATTAAGATTTTTAGTTTGAATGTTAACTGTATCAAATGTGTGCATTTAAAAATGATAGACTAGCTGTGTTAATCCAGGTGCTTCACATAATGGATGAAATTTTAGGAACAAAGTATATTTATATATTTACCAAGTATGTTTCAGAAATCCAGATGCTTCTTTAATCTGGACAATTTGCCCCACAGTGAACACAAGTGTCCTGATTAAAGAGGCTAGACTGTATTATTAGAATAGGGCTGTTGAAATTGTCTTCAGTGCTGAAAGATGAGAGAAACTGAGTTTGTACTTTTTTATTTTCCAGTATAAGCGATCCTTACCTGACAAGCAGACAGCGCTGGTACAGCTAATGGAGAAGGGCAAGTGGTACATTACAATATACAATGACCGGGATCAACCGCAGGAAATAGGAGTCTCCAGGACCACCATCGGTAAGGCAGATTACAATGTTAATAAAACGGGACTTAATCTACGTAAAAATGTCAACATTGACCGTAACAATAACTGTTTACTTTGACAGACTCTATGGGATCCAGTTGTGAGAGGGATTGTTTTGGACATGGACTCTGTGATAACCAGGGGAGGTGTCAGTGTTTTAATGGATACCATGGACCATACTGCTCAGAACGTAAGATCTCTACATATAGAACATTGAACGCAGTTTATTTTGCATTAGTATTTTAATTTGAAATTTAATCCCCCAGAAAACTTTAGTTCTCCAATAATTTTTATTCATCCTTGAACATATTGATAGAAAACAGTAATAAAATTGCTCTTAAGACCTTTTGTTAAAAAAATGCTGAATAATGAACTTTTGTCTCCGTATTATAATGTGAGCCAAATTAAGTTTAAAGTTAGACTGTTAAATGAAGCTTTACTTTATACTTATAGAAATTCTGGAACCCTAACATTTGTTGATGTATGTTGAGGCAATGATTTACAAACTTCAATTTTCTTCATCCCAAATTTAGCATGAATTGAAGTCTATACATAGCAGAGAAGAAAATTCAATCAGAGTTGATCTCTGTGTGAAATATTATCCATCACAGAAAATACTTTTTTAAAAAGAGAGAGAGAATTCCCTGATCCAATAATGTGTCATAATTATCAATCTGTAGAATCACATGACTATCCTCCAGGGCCCCTCTCATCCCAGCATTCTCCTGTTTTAGCCCCACGGTAATGTTACTTGTTGAAGAACATCAAAGGTACTCTACTCCGTGTAGAGGGATATGTAACGAGCAAATCAAGTTAATTTAATATCCTGTGATTCATAGGTGTTATAATGAATTACTGGGGTATTGGAGCATTATTGGGTTTTGATTGATGTGATTCATGTTTGAGGGGTATCCCCAGAGAATTCTTAAAATAGCAGTGCTCTGTCTGAAAATTAAAGCAGTTTTTTGTCAGGCTTTATATGGCATCTGTTGTTGTCCTGAGACAATTTCTGATCCCATCCCACAATCTGCGATTCACAAATGATGTAATATTGAATATTTATGAGGAAAACAATATTCATGTGTGGGTAAATGTCCTACATCATGACATATTTTTAAGCAATACTGAAAATTTAGACCAAATTAATAAACCATTCAGAAGTAAGACCAATTAAAGCCATTAATATTGATGAAAATAGAATTTGAATTGTTTTTAATATTTTTTCAATCTTTCAATATTAAGAATAAAAATTGTCAGTAAATTATAAGCATCTTCTCCTACAGCTACAATTGTTCTGTGTGTATGTAAGATTTAGCTGACCAGACTTATGCCTAATTAACACATTTGACTTTTTCAGTTGAGTGTCCCCGCCTGTGTAACGGCCAGGGGGAGTACAGACAGGGAGTGTGTGTCTGTCACGAGGGGTGGAAGGGTCCCGAGTGTGACACCCCAGCCAACAAGTGTGAGAATCCCACATGTAACAACAGGGGGCGCTGTGTGGACGGCCAGTGTCAGTGTGACAAGGGATTCACCGGACCCCACTGTGGTATAGGTAGGTCCAGATTTTACACCGCGCCTAATCACATCCCACTAACACACAGAGAGTGTAGGAACGGGCACGCGACTAAGTTATAACGCTTTTAAGACCATTTTGTAAATCATATACTAGGATTATTTTGCACATACTAGACATCTTGTTGTTTGCTTTTTATGTATAGTAGATATATATGTTTTTTATTTTTAAATATTAGTCAATTTTTTTATTATTTTGCCATCATCTTGTAATTTATTTTCTTTGCTGTGTACATGTAGAATGGAATCATTATGCACTTTTATTTCACAGCCTTACTTTTTATTCTGTATAATTCTCATTTTATATTTTTTGCTTTCACTAATTTTAATCTTTCATGAGATTTTCTTGCATTGAATTCTGAAATAGTTCTGTAAGACCTATCTGTCATTGCATGCAAAGCTGAAGTTTCTTTTTGTTGGCACATTTTAGAATCATTGCATGAAATTTTCATACTTTGAGCATCAAGAAATGGATTGAAAATGACCAAAGATGCAAAAACATTAAAATTGTTCACATTTTTCACAAAATAAAAAATCATTTTGGATTTCATAAATAATAGCAAGCTTTCCAAAAAACTTTTTTGTCTAGAAACATTGAATTATAGTGTAGTGACAACAGAATTCTTACTTAGAACTGTTTTGGATTGGCTGTGAGATGATCTCCCTGGGTTATTAACACCTCTCTTTGTCACCACAGTGACCTGTATAGATCCTAGTTGCTCTGGTAACGGGCTTTGTCACCTGGGTAAATGTGTCTGCTATAAGGGGTTCAAGGGAGACCACTGTCAATTACCAGACAAACTAAACCTGACCCACCTCTGTGCCCGGGACTGCTCGGGCCACGGGCAGTTTGACTGGGATACGGGCCGGTGTGTCTGTCATCGATTCTTCACGGGCCGGGACTGTGAACAAGGTAAAGCCTGCTGCCTGTTAATCAAGGCTGACCCACCGTTTTTGTTGCCTTGACAACTTTTGACCCGTTTGGACGCTGTAGATGTCCACAAATAACTCTAGAATTGAATTATGTGCACTGATTGCATTTTTGATTTCGAGACCCCAAATAAAATGACTAAATCTGAAAGCATGGTGGAAGCTAAGGAAGATAACTCCTGATGCATGGTGTTGACTAGAATGGTTCAATTTGTTCTTGCATTAGCATGGTGTTCTTTTTCCAACAACTCCCATTAAAAATAAAACATTCTTGTTACTAAAATACAGCTAACACAAAACAGCTAACCTTGTACAACAGTATCCCTACAGTCTGCACTAATCTTGCATCATACCAGTATAGCTTACAGAAATTAACCATCGTATAATTTTGAAGGAGGGGGGATATTAATGAGGCTATTATTTTTATGACCTGTGATGATGAAATGTTGACTTGGAGGAAATAAGGTGTCAGAAATATCCCCATCTTATGACAACTACTACCGAACATAACAGCCTTGTCTGAACAGCTCATCAGCCATTATCTGATCGTATTTCAAATCGGTCTGACACCCTCATTTGGTCTATAGCAGGAACCAGCCCAGTATCATTGCTGGCTCTCTATTTTATCACCCATTTGCTTTCTATGTTTTAATTAAAATTCCACACATGATAGGACTTCAGAAAAATCCAATTATGCTGCTGAAATCGACTTGTCACTTTTTTTGGTACTTCATAAATATCAGTATGATTATTAATAAGCAAAAAGTAATTAAATGGTGTGAATTTTCTCAAAAAGCAGCCAGCATGTTATTTATGCACTGCATGCATGCCTAGAATTTTAATTGCAATTTTTTTTATTCTACGCTTTATTTATAGATGAGTTTTTTCAAAAATTCTTCGTATAATTATTCAGAAGATAAATAAAAACAAATATCACATGTATTGTTAAATTTCAAGTAAATACAAATTTAATGATAAATTTTTTTTGGTTAACGTAAAAATCAAGTCAGGTTTCTGTCCCTTGTTGATAGACGTTCGTTCGTTACAGGTCAGATATCATTCCATATTAGGAAGCACGCAGGTACTAACTTGATCTGCATGCCCCCCGTTTACATTTTCTGAAAATAACCTGCATTTTGTTGTCATCAATGTACACAAATTATTGTAACTTTATTAATATTTTTATTTAATCTTTTTGAAGAACTTCATGACATCAATTTGAAGATTTTCGACCCAATTTTCATGTTGTTTTTCTTCAATAACAAGAGTTTTCTAACTTTAATTAGTATCACAGAAAGCATGTGAAGATACTGTGTTGTATTTTCATGTATATATTAAACTACAATTTAGCTTTATTGGATATAGATATGAAGCTGATCTCTGTAAATCTTCTTCCTAATATAGAAATTTCTGATTTTCTATTTTTTTACCTATAAATTTTAACACCATTGATCTATTTCTTCATTCAATATTTTTTCCTGAAGTCTTGGTATATATTAACTTTTTCATTACTCAGGTTAATGACATGATTTCCTACATTTTATTTTGCTTTGTTAATCATGGTAAAGCTTGATATTTGGTGACTGGGTAAATTTTAGAGATGTGTCGACTCCGGTGTATTAACGGACGGTGCCACAATCAGCGCTGTGTGTGTGATAAGGGCTGGGGTGGAGTTCTGTGTGACACACGTAACTGTGACCCTCGATGTGACGGTGTGAAGGGCCAGTGTGACAAAGGGACATGTATCTGTAGAACGGGCTGGAACGGCAAACACTGCACCATAGGTAACACCTCAAAACACTGAACCATAGGTAACACCCCACCCACCCAGCCCCCTGGGTCTGTATATAGGTACTATGTGTATGTAATAAATTAAACCTGGTGCAAAAACAATCTTTGTATTTATAACATATACATCACTGATGGATGATAAAAATATATTAAATAAAAAAGTGGACTTGCAGTACGTATATCTCTGAGACATATTTATCCAAAGATTTGAACTAATTCCTTTATGGGAAAATCAGCAGCATAAAAAATATAAACAAAGGGGTGCATTCTTGTGTGTGCTTTTCTTTTTTTCTAGTTTTACAAAAGATAACATAAGAGTAGAGGTGTTGATTTTTCTTTTTACTTTTTCTTACATTTTCTGCTCATCATTGAGAGCACTCTTTAATGACTGCTTATAATTACTATTAGCAACAGAGGGTTTTATTGGTAGCTTTCTGACTTTTTCTATTGCACTATGAAGATTTATGTAGGTGGAAGATAGAGGATATATCAGACCTGTGTGATATATTGAATAAAATTGTCTTCTAAAGTGATAAATTGTTATATTATGTAGACAAGTAATTAATGTATGTTGATGTAATGAAGATAATGTTTGATCAGGAAATGTATTTTAGGACTTGTGCTTGATGGCAATTTATTAATGCCCAAGTTCATGAAGTGGTTTAAAGAATAAAACAGTTTTCCTTGATAAATACATGAGTTTTATCTATCTCAGAAAAAATGTCTGATTGTATGTAGCTAAAAAAAAAAAAAATTTGTAGTCTTTTTTCACTCTGCCACAATTTATCAAATTTGACTTTATATACATCTTGTTTTAGATGGGTGTCCAAATGGTTGCAGTAACCATGGGAACTGTCGTCGTTATGGTAACAGTGGATACAAATGTGACTGTCACACAGGTTGGAAGGGGAGTGGCTGTAACATCGCCATGGAGATGATGTGCTCAAACAATGTAGATGATGACAATGGTACTTAAGTTTGAAATCTGTCCATTTTCTAAAGCTGAGAAGGAGGGTGAAATGGGGATGGGAGGGTTGTTAATTTGAGTCTTGAAGAATAAAACTTCCATCAATGGAAGATTATTGTTTAAGTTATTCTTTGTTGCATTTAAAAGTGTGTTTGAAGCTCCTTAGTAGTGTAAGTTTTCTATATTAATGAGTCTGTTATTATTAAAATATCAAAAAGGATTTTGTCCTTACATAGGCTGATGTAGCCTACTGCTGAAATTTGAAGGTGTTGAACACCACTATTAGACCTTTGTGTGGTTTGTACCATTACTGTGTTGTACATTGTAGACGGCCTGAGTGATTGTCTGGACCCGGACTGTTGCTCTAGTGCGGCCTGTACCAGGAGTCCCTTCTGTCAGACGGTACAAGACCCGGCCGAGATTCTGCTACAGAAACCTAAACCAAGCTCCACCGCATCCTTCTTCAAGAAAATGAAATTCCTGATCGACAACAACAGCATACAGAAGGAGACATCAAAGAATGCATTTAATGAAAGGTTTGTACAGACCTCTCTTCATGTACAACAGTATCAAGGTCTCAGGATAGTTTATAATCTTTATCCGTCAATTCTTACCCACCTACACTGGACCGACAAGTAAGATTTAATATGCAGAGCAAATGTTGGACTCGGGTGTACAGCAGGTTATAAGAATTCCATCAACTTGGAATATTAAGTTGTATGCTATAATATATTTGTCAACAGATCATTCTCTCAGTTTATTTCAAAATTAGTCTTTAGCTCATCCTGTTGATACACTTAGAAAAGGTATCCACAAAAGTTTGTCTATTGAACATTGTCAATCTGATAAAAAAGAAATTCATGATTTTTTTTTTCAAGGATTTGGTTATCTTTTTATTTATTAATGAAAATGCATTGGATATCTATTTCAAGTGAGTCACTTAATTATAAAGCATCATCACAGGACCGTGTTACTTTATAATTCAGCAGTAAGGAATAATTAGACACCTGTTGACTATTGTATTTCATTGTAACAATTCTTCAACGTTCTGTTTAATGCATAATATAGTCATAAAATGGATGGAAAATCTGTGTTTGATAGCTAAAACGTAAAGATTTCATCTAAATGTCTCAAAAAATGATGCTGTTTAATCTCGGTAAAAATCACCATGATGAATATGCAGTTTAATTTGATAAGAGAGTTGCGCTGGTGAAGAGAGTCTTATTATTTATTGATGGCAAAGAGAGGAGTAGATGTAGTTTCTCCAGAAATACTAATTCAATTGAAAAACAATATCCAGAACCAAGCGGTAACACGGCTTGTGTTGTATTGATTGTATACAAATAGGGCTGGGGGAGACCATTAAAGCCAGCCATGTTAAACTCCGCTGGCTCCAGTGTCTTGTTTCAGAGAGAAGGGACAATTTAACAGATCAGTTAAATGTCTCAATGAATGATTTTAATCAGTGGTCAGTCATTTAGAGATCAGTTTCACACATTATTTATAATTCAGGGTTCCTGCTTTGATATATTAATGCAGACACTTCAAAAGGAAATTCTACTTTTGATATAAGGAAAGGAAAAATGAGAGATATAATGAAATTTACTGATAAAAAAAAATCTGGACTAATATACAATCATAAGTAAGGTCCTTGGCTCTGTGTCTAAGAGTGTTGAGAGTGTCACTAGAAGTTATTGAATTATGAAGTCATTCATTTTCATCACAAAATGTAATCTTGAATTAAGAATGTAGTGTATTTAATATTTTTTACATAAGATTTATACCAGGTAATAAAAGACAAAATTTGTAAATTCGTTTTTTTGGCACAGCAAAACAAGCCATGAGAGCTAATATCAAGATATACTGTAATGGGATTTCAAAGATGATTTTAAGGCTGAACATACTGGCTACAGAAAGAACTGCTTATGATCTGAAATCACACAATTTTTTTCTTGTTTACAGCCAGGTGTCAGTTATCCGTGGTCACGTAGAGACAAGGGACGGGACTCCGTTAGTGGGGGTACGGGTCAATGTCAGGATACAGCCCCTGTACGGACACACACTGACCAGGAATGACGGAAGGTAAGTGTTTTATATCTTACAGAGGGAAAATAACTGATAACTGTTCTTCTCACTTTCTCTGTGATATACTGAATTCAAGAAAAGGAAAATTTCAACATTGAATGATACATACATGTATAATTTATTATATATTTGAGCATCGTAGACATACTTAATATTTTCTAAATAAAAATAAATGAAATTATACATTAATTTAAACCCCTACACAGTGTTGAGAAGAAAACCTTTAAAAAAGATTGGATACAGATATTACATAAATCAATCATATTCATGGTTGATGAGGGGAAAAAAAAAACATTTGCCAAAGTAATATTTCTTTGACATATTTACAAACATTTGTTCATTGCTATTTCTGATAATTCTTCAGGTTTGACATTCTTGTGAATGGAGGAGGTTCTGTTACCTTGGAGTTTACACGGCAACCACTTCAGTCTCACACCATTAGTGTGTCAGTACCATGGAACCAGATCATCACCATGGAGACGGTCATCATGGATCTCCAGTCCGGGGACTTCACGGAGCCTGACCCCTCCTTGTGTGGGGTGGGGCATGACCACCACAGCATGAAACCCATCGTCTTGTCCACCTGGCAACACACTCAACTGGGGGCATGTCCAGAAAAAAGCACTCTCATTCCAGAGTCTCAGGTACAAAAGAAATAGCCATGTACCAATAAATGATATGTTAACACCACAGAAAAAAAATGCTCACCAGATTTTAGATTTGAAAAAAAGATTATTTAAAGATTTAGAGAGAAGTTTTTTCATCTTTTATTCAAAACAAAGAAGCAAATTTGTAGTATACATGTAATCTTATGGTTATTCAGTGAAGGAGTAGTAGGTTTCTTGCTCCAGTAATTAGGGCCCCGCAAGGATTTGCGGGTGCCCTATCCCTAATCACTCTGATGTCCTTTTGTCTGTCTGTCTGTCTGTCTGGAGAGTGTAGAAGTGCCAGGTACCAAAATTTTCTGTTTTTTTCACCTTTTTTTATGGTTGCCCAATCAAGTTCAAATTTGGAATGGTAGACAGAAGGAAAAATACATATTTTGATGCTAAGTTTAGTTCTCTATGTCTTCTGGTTTGGACCTGGCCCTGGTTCACCTCAACTATGCATAGGGGGTAGAATGGTCAAGGTTTTTTATGGTTGCCCAATCGGGCCAAATTTGGTATGGTAGTTCAGTAGGCAGAAATACATATTTTGGAGCTAAGTTTGTTTCTCTATGTCACCTGGTTTAGAGCTTGGGTGGTGGGGTAGATTCCTTAACTTTATATAAGAATGCATTGGCAAAGAGAGATAACCATGACAGATGTTCCCATTGTAAACTGAATGCTGCTATGAGTCCCTTGGGATTAATTAGCTTCCATCACACCTACAACTTCCAAGAAGGTACGATCCAGAGAAAAGAAAATATAAATATAGTATTATCACAGCTTAGGAAAAAAAAGCGATGATATACTCAGCTTGTATATTGCAAGATGTGTAAAAAGTGAAAAAAATGATTATGAGAGTGTTATGATTTCACTTGAAATCCTAAAAAAAGAAATAGATTAAAATGAAGATTTTTTATGTCCATTTTTGTTAACTCTATGTTAATTCAAGAATATTATTAATTTTTAAGGTAATTGGTTAAAAAACCGATTTTATTCGTTAGTCTACCACTTTTCTACAAAAGTTTTGTCAAAAGTATTTTTGGTTTGCTTGGGTATCCATTTTTGAAGCCACTCGTCATAAAATCTGAGTAGGCTATTCGTTATCTGTCACTTTAAGCATAAAACCTTTTTCTGTACCGTTGTATACATAAATTTCAAAGCATGTATTTGACATTCTTGAAGGCTGGATTTTATTAACACAATGATTACATTGTTTAAATATACATTCAATGTTAACACTATGCCATAATATAAGAGATAAAACATTTTAGAATTTTGAATGTTCAAATTACGTTTGAAATCCTTACAAAAGCACAGTTGCTGTTGCAATTTTATCAATAAAGTCAATAGAATGACTACATTGACCAAGCCATGAGGCACATTCTACTTTCGTTTTTGATTTATCTCTCTACAGTAATATAACCTTTTGTCTGTTCTT
This sequence comes from Saccostrea cuccullata, assembly GCF_032062105.1. Lineage (NCBI taxonomy): Eukaryota > Metazoa > Mollusca > Bivalvia > Ostreida > Ostreidae > Saccostrea > Saccostrea cuccullata. The sequence continues at coordinate 26,501 of NW_026928692.1, read as the reverse complement.
CATGTTAATGAGAGTGTAGATACCAGGAACTAGATTTATATCTAGATTAAACGTTAACCATGTCATCATTTGTTGTGTTTTACAACTGAATTAACATTCAGAATTATTGCTTCTAGGCTATATCAGAAAAGATCACTCTTCATAAGGCTAAGTACACAGCCAATCAAAGCAAAATGATGAGCATGAAAAATATTTGAAGGTGTTTTTGTCTACTTCTTTGCAGTTAATATTTAATTATTGTAGTTTTTATTTAAGGCCATACATGAATTATATATTACATGAAATATATATATTATCGTTATAAATCCTAGCGTAAAACGAGGCGTGCGCAATGCTACCGCTTTTGACGTCTGAATCTCCCTATTTTTCATCACAGTAGGTTAACATGTATGCTATGTCATGATTACAGGTATCCTACACAAGGGAGATGGGAGTAACATTTACCTGAAGGAGAAGCCCCAGGAGCTGGTCTGTATCCTAGGTAACGGTATCCAGAGGAAGCTTGACTGTGCCATGTGTAACGGTGACGCCTCTAACAATCAGGTGCGAGCCCCGGTAGCCCTGGCCAGCGGCAGTGATGGAAGTCTGTATATCTGGGACGACAACTTCATCAGGAAACTCTCTCCAGGCAGAACAGAGATTGTCAGTATCCTCAAAACAGAGTAAGTGTCAGGACTCGGAATAGTGGGAAATTTTAAATTGTTATAGGTATTTCTGCATCATGTATACTGTATATTATTCACTTTGCTGTTCACAAAGTGAATTTTGAAACTCATATGTTTGTCTTAATCAAGTATTTTTCAATGATTTCTGTATTTAACTGTTTGTCTTTCTGTTACCTTATAGCTCTGTGTTTCACAAGACATATATGACAGTGAGTCCAGTGAATGGGAAGTTGTACATCTCTGACTACATGCATCACCGAGTCATCCAAATCGCCACCATGGGGCCTGTCCAGAATCTAGAGCAAAACTTCAAGGTCATTGCTGGGAATGGAGAGGAGTGTTCCACAGGACTGCTGGATGAGTGTGGGGACGGGGGACTGGCCATTCAGGCTAGACTGCTGGGACCTAAAGGTTAGTATTTATGCTGCACATTTATCAAATTTAGTATTGAAATGGTCAAAAATTTTATATTCATGTTCTTCAAATCAAAATTATGGGAAGATGATCAGAATGTTTCTGTTTTAAACATTCCCAATATGAATTTTATGATAAGTTAATGTCGGATTTTTTTACAACTGTGATTTTAAAAGGAAGCAATGTTCTGCTTGAAATATACATGAACCTTAGAAAGATTAATTATTTTGGCAGGTATTGCTATCAACAAGGAGGGAGTGATTTACATAGCAGACAACCTCAACATCAGGCAGATTTCTGCCACAGGGATTATCACAACTCTGATTGGCTCACACAACCAACTCAGAACACAGGAGCCTATGTCATGTGACCATAGCAGACCAGCCAGTCAGGTATGTACAGTCTCTAAATGTGGAGATGGGCAAGTGAAAACAATTGTTGACATTTTTCAGAAAATGTATAAGGTTAAGACAGAAAAAATATTCTTTAATGATTCTGATTTTGGCCTTTTAAAAGTTTGTCTTTGAAAGATGTGAAAAGAAAATTGTTTTGACTTGTAGGTTCAGCTTCACTGGCCCACAGCTCTGGCTATAGACCCACTGGACGACTCGCTCCACATTCTGGATAAAAACGTCATCCTGAAGCTGACCAAGGACAACTACATAGTGACCATCGCTGGCCGACCCAGTAACTGTCCAATCAGGAGCATCGGCTCTCTGTTATCTGGAATACTGTCCGATGAGGAGGAGGCTTCAGGAATCGCTGCTGAGGTCAGACTGGTGGACGCGCAGAGCATCACCTTCGGCCCTCACGGAGAAATCCACGTGGTGGAGAGTGACCAACACAGGATAAACCGAGTCCGCGTCATCACTTCTGATGGCAGGATCCATCACTTTGCTGGCTCTAAATCCAAGTGTGACTGCAAGTCCAAGACCTGTCTGTGTTATGATGCAAAGGAGACTTTAGCAGCCCAGGCACTGTTTAACTCCCTTACCTCTATCACTGTGACACCAGATGGCATTGTTCACATCGCAGACAATGGAAACTTACGTGTGTTTTCTATCATGTCTAAGCTTCCTCAACCAGATACTAACAACAAGTATAAGGTCTACTCTCCCGACACAAAGGAGATGTACATATTTAATGACCACGGTCAACATCAACAGACGGTGGACATCATGACCGGCCAGTACATGTATAACTTTACATACAATGTCAACTCCTTCTTCAGTAAGCTGGTGTCTGTCACTGATGACATCAAAAACATGATAGAGCTGACCCGCGACAGCAATCTGCAGGTCACCCAGGTCATCTCCCCCACCAACCAAAGATCCAAAGTGGAAATGAACAACTTACACCGACTTCAAAGATTTACGTCTCCCAATAACAACTCTGTGTCCTTTACGTATAAAGGAACCACGGGCTTACTGGAGTCTAAGTACCTCAGTAACGGTCAGAGTTACTTCTACAACTACAACGACAAGGGGCGACTGATGGAGACCCGACAACCTACAGGGGAGATAACCTCCCTAGTTACCGACATCAACACAACAGGGTCAATTGTCAGGGTCAACACAGACAGCAGTGATGTCATCTCCATGGCAACCTATGGCAGTGTGCAGTCAGTCATGCATGGCAAGTGTTTTAACCAGTTTTTATGTTGAGAAATCTTTTAACAGAACTTTAACAAATTTTCAACAACAAAAAGTTTTGTATGTTTGCTCATGTTTAAAAATTTAGAAATGTTTGAGAAGCTTTCTGTATGCATGAATCCTCTTTTTAATGTGATTTTTTTTCTGAATTTTACAGTGAAAATCTCTCAGGGTAATTTGCTTTTTCTTGACTAGCTTGATTCCGCAGGATACAGTTTCTAGCTGGCCGCTTTCTTGTCTATTTGTCTTGCTCTATCTTCAGAAACTTATAAAATGCCAGGAATAATTCTGCAGTGCTTATTAAAAGCTTTTGGTGGCTACCATTAGACTTCTCATCATCATAACATAACTACACATGTATATACAAGTATATATTCCTTACAGCATAATTCTGACATTTATATCAATTTGTTAACAACTGACATGAATGTATATTACATATGTATATTGGACATCCAATTTGGCTCATTCAGCAGCATGAATTGTCAGATAGATTCACATGAGGTTAGATTTAGCCAGTACACCATGACATGTCTATTTCTCGTGTGCGTGATCGTTAGTAGACAGTAGCTAGACTTAAATATTTGTTTTGTGATCGTTCTCTTTCGCTAGTACAATCTTTTTCTACCCCACAAAAAGTCTGAACTTTTTTCTCTATGAACAATATGAATTTTACCTTTTCTTCTTTAGACCAGTATAAAAATTTCAGAGCCTTTGAGATATATTTGTAAGATCTCCAAACACTGCTTATTCAGAATAATAACAAATATGCATGATATCCCTTTACACATATTTTATTTTCAAACTGAACTATTTATTATGGATTGGAATTTAATTTGATCTTTGATAATTTCTAGGGGCAGCAGAGACCCAGGTGACCTATTTACCAGATGGAGGGGTTGTGGTCATGTACCCCACCAACATGTCCATAACCATAGAATCTGGGGGACACCCGGTCCTGTCCAATCAACACAGGATGCACTTCAAGCGGAAGATCATCGGTCCAAACCAGCTGGTCCACAAACTGGAGTGGAGGTTCTACGCCCGTCGCCGGTACAGCCCGTCCTGTGGGCGTAAGACCCTGCAGAGACTGGGCAGTAAAATGAGGGTAGGGGAGTCCCGCCCGCATGTTAGCATGTCTGACTCGCCTGACATGTCCTCCAGAGGCGAGGCCAAAGCCCTCAGGGTATGTCTATATGTTCCTCTCTGTCACACCTCTCAGCAGTGCTATAGAGGGGAGGATCTGAGAATTTCTTGGGAGGGAGCAGTTGGTCAGGCTAAAAAAAAAGATGGGAAAAAATTCAGTTCATGAACTCTTTGAATATGTAGTGATAGTCTTATATATTTTTAATTTCCAAGGACATTTGGGTGGAGAATTTCTCAATATTAAATTGTAGAAAAATGATAATATGATTGCATTGAATTATTAGCACTGCTTTGAAGGTTATTAACTCCATCTTGTATATTCATAGATATTGGGTTACAGATAGCATGAAAATTCAGCAATATTTTGTGTACATCTTGAATACAATTTTGTCTTTCCTTCTTATTTTCATTATTATTTATTTTTTAGCATGTCCCTTAATTTTATTTTCTACCATTGAATATAACTTGCTGAACATATTAAATAATGCCATTATTTGTCAGGCCAATAAAAGCATGTCAAAAGCTATTTCAGATGTATCAAGTAAAGGACAATCATATATAATGTGATATTATTGGGAACCAAGAGTCCTTTGGCTTAATATATACTCAGGCTGTCTATATAAATCTTGCATAAAAACTGTAATAGGAAATAATATCAGGAAAAAATTACACAAAGAAGTTTCAAGTTACTCAGGCCAATAAAAAAAAAAGTGTTTTAAAAAAAATCAGTTGAAAAATTTTGAAAATTAGGCAATATTAAAATTTCTTTAAAATGTCAGACACACACTTGTTTAAAATTGTATGGACTTGGAAAATTCTGCAATTATTAATCATGAACATATTTATTATGTCCTCCTTTGAAGAAGGGAGGGCATATTGCTTTGCTGCTGTCTGTCTGTTTGTCGGTAGGTCAGTCTGTTGGTCCACCAAGTTTCTGTTCATTTTCTTTGCCCATAATAAAATGAAATTTGGTTTACAGATTTATCATAAGAATATCTAGGTCAAGTTCTGTTTTAGGTACGATCAAGCCATTTTGGACAGTTATGCCCCGTGGACTTAGAAAAATTTCAGTTATTTAGGGGGAGGGGGCATAAGTGTTTTACAAACATCTCTTGTTTATGCCATAATAAATAAATTGCTAGATTCTCATCCGAATTTTTTTAAAAATTGAGGCGTGCGGGCGGCGTTTATTTTATATTTTGTATTTTTTCAATTTTGCAGATTTTTTATTGAACTGGTCAATCTGTGTAATTTTATCTACAATACCCGAATAAAAGTCACAGTAAAGGTTCAATTATCTCTTACTTCACATCATCACCAATCTTTTTCAACCAATGACCCTTGTTTAAAATAAATACGCATGTATTACAGCAATTACCATCTTTTCAGCTGTCAAAATTATGTTGACTTTCGCGGGTTTTTAAACGAAAGTAGAATGGTAGATGAATACCGATCCAGATCAGAATTAAGACGAAGAAAAACAGAAATTAAAAAAATCGAGGCGGGGGTATAAAATCAGGGCGGGCGGGGATGAGAATCTAGGAATATTTTTATTATGGCTTTAATTATAGGTTTGCAAGTCTATTGATCCAGCTTTTATTTATGAAATAAAAAACGCAAAGATTTTATTAATTGTAATTTAAAGCTAGAAGAATTGTCAATGATTTTAATCCGTGTAATTATAATAAATGTTTACAGATAAATGGAGTGAATCTCTTGTCTGTGGAGTACGACCGTGTGAACCACACAGAAAGCATACTTAATAAAGACTCCCAGAACATCCTATGGATCATGTACGATGACAGCGGCCTGCCGGTCCAGTTCCTCCCATGTAGTGAGCATCACGCCATGAACATCACGTATAACCAGCGGGGACAAATCACGCACTGGCAGTACGGAGAGATGTGGGAGGATCTAACGTATAACAGGGACAAACTGCTGCTGGAGCGATCTAGATCGGGGACTGTCCAGTACAGATTTAACTACAGATACGGAAAGTCATTGGTAAATATCCTGTTTTGTTACTGAAAATGACAAAGAAAACGTAAAATGAGATTTTGATGTGAACTGGTTTCTGGTATTCAGTAAATCATGATGGAATGAATGTAAAATCTCAAAAAAATCTGTACCGGCAGTTCTGATATGTTTGTTTAAATATTATAAAATCAGAACAGTCATTAATTGAAAGAGCCTGACAAACATAAAGACATGTCTACAGTAAAGCAGTATTATTTCTGTTTTCAGCCTACAGACATTGTAATGCCCAGCGGTAAGCAGTACTACTTGGAGTATAACAGTCTTGGAGAACTGGAGAAGATTCGAACCCCTGACCTTGGTTACCACCATTTTAACCACATCACCTCTATTGGGAAGCAGCGGTATCTTTACCACATACCAGGACTGTCATACCCTTACTCTGAGGAATACGATGGCAATGGTAAACTCCTTATGGTGGTTTATCCCAGTGAACAGAGGCGCGTGGCTTACCGTTACAACAGCTATTCTCAACCCACGACGGTTCTTTTCGACGAGACACAGGTAGAACTGGAATACAACGAGCAGATCCTAAAACTGTCGCAGTCCACCATCTCCAGTGGACCCTATAGCTGTGTGGAGACCTACGCTTACTCCGGATCACTGGTGTCCAGCTACGACGTGACCTTCCCAAAAGACGATAAATTAATCACCGGGTCATTTTCCTACACCTATGATAATAACTTCAGGATAACAAAGATTGACGCAGGTTTCGGTGTGCACATTAATGGAACTAGCACTAGTTATACATATGATACCAACACAGGCAAACTTAAAACACTGGGTCCATTGAACTTAACATTTAGAACAATGTACGATTCAGAGACAATATCAGATAAGTTTGTAACAGTTACTCGCAGTTATGATAAATATGGACGGGTGGAGAACACAAAGTATCGATTTGATAGAGACGGTGTGCTGACATTAAAAGTAGGGTACGATGTCTACAACAGGATCCACAGGTGGCAAAGGAATGTTAATGGGGAAGAAATCAAATACATGTACATGTACGATAAGGACAGTAATATCATAGAAGTCTTTATTAATGGGCAGTCTGCCTGGAGATTTAGCTATAGTAATAACGGAAACATTAACCGCGTGACGGAGGATGGAATTCCAAAGGACCTGGAATATGACACAGGAGACCGGATTATCAAGTCCGGCAACAAACAGTACAAGTTTGACGAGGATGGATTCATGGCCAAGAGACACAATCAGGATCTCAAGTTTAATTCTAATGGACAGTTGATGTACGTGGCTAAAACTGGCAAATACCGCTACTTTTACTTCTATGACTCCTTTGGAAAATTAGTTCTCATGGAATCTAATGGTGGAGAAACAATGCAGTACTTCTACAGTGATGCTTCAAATCCTGATCGCATCACCCACACGTATAACAGAACCTCCTTAGAGGTCACGGAGTACATTTACGAGCCCAGCGGAAACCTAATAGCCATGAAGCGAGGTGGAGTGGTGTACTACATCGCTTGTGACCCCATGGGCTCCCCAATAGCGGTGATGAACAAACAAGGCCATATCATCAAGTCCATTGTGTATGATCCTCTGGGGAGGGTGGAGAATGACACCAATCCCAGTTTCGAGTTCAGTTTTGGATTCCAGGGAGGGTTGTACAATCCCGTTACAGAGCTGGTCATCTTTAGTAGCCGAGTCTACGACACAGATAATGGCCGCTGGCTGTCTCCCAGTTACAAGAACATCATCCACAACATCAAGAAAATCCTAGAGGCACCAGCACTGCTCAACAACTACAGATTCCAGTATCTGGTGAACACACACACAAAGACCTCCTACCCCATACTCTGTAAGTAGACAGTTTTAAAGGGTTGCATACTAAATTAAAATAATTAGTCTTCTTTATGAAAAAGATTTTTTATTCTAATGGAATAAGTTTATTTTTCAACTTTTTAACTATATTTTATAGAGAAAGCTGTACTTTCACTATAAGAAAATCTTATTTTTTTTAACTGAATATTCTGCATTCAAGATAAAGGATATAAATTTAATTGACACATTTTTCTTTTTCTCTAGCTGTAACTGAGTGGATGTCCATGCTGGGGTACGACATTAGGAGCCTGGCTCCGGACATATCGTACACGGGAGAAATTCGTCCAAAGAAGAAGGACACCGATCTCTCCTTACTGCCGACGTCCTCCGCCTTTGAGTGTACATTCCTTCAGGATATGGACAGCTTGCTGACCATGTCCATTGTTCCAAAGTCCAAACTATCACCACTGCAGACGAGGACAGATGTGCAATTCGCTGCTCTAGCAAGTATCTTTGGCGACGGAGTAACTCTGTCTTATCGTAATGGCCGTGTAGAGGTCGGGGTCATGGAGAAGACTCCTGATTGGTCGAAACAACTAGCCCTCGTGCTGGTGAATGGCTCGGAGATTCTCGACTTGCAGTATATTATCAATGGCAAGGACGTACATTATTTTGTGAAACCAGAAAGTTCTAAGGCGGCGGAGGATTTGAAAACTTTAGGAATCTATAATGATGAAATTCGATATGAGAATGGACTCAATGTGACAGTGAAGAGGCCTGCTCACAGAAGAACGGAGACGGACATCAAGCTTCATGGCAAGCATTCCATAATCAACATTAGATACGGCACAACGTTAGAACTCGAGAGGCAGCGAGTTCTCAGCCACGCCACAACTCGGGCAGTTAACCATGCCTGGAGGCGAGAAAAATGGATTCTACAAAACTCGCTCACATCGCAATATCAATGGACTTCATATGAAGTGAATGAAATTCTGACCCACGGATCAGCGAGGGGATACGAGGGTCGATACAGACAATCTCAAACCCCGACTCAATATCCCGAATTATCTGATGACTGTAACAGCATCAAACTCCAGAAAACCAACAGGTGATACACATAGACAATATCCTTGTTATCAATTTTGAGTTATTCCCAGTGAGGGTGCCAAACAATCAGCTGGAAAGATTCAGAGAAGGAAGATAATTCCTGATTTCTTATTGAAGCTGAAATTTATAATGATATCCCTAGCATCTCATAATGTGTTGTGATTACTTACACTAACAGACACAAATCAAATTGTGCCATGGAAACAAAATAAAATGATATGAATGTGCTTAGGCAAGAACGGATGGATTCTTGTGGTGCTACAGTGAGACTGAGTGAGAGTGTTATTGTTGATATACATGTGTGATGTCATAAAATATTTATTTATTATCCAATCAAAAGCATGGATACATGATCATTATCCAGTATCTAAGAATTGTATTCATGAAGAAGTTGTGAAATATTCCGGTAGGTATACTCCAGGAGGTGGTTTATCCAGGGGTACCCGATTGTACCCCAGAACGCCGTTTCCGTGGGTATTGACCTAATTAGACAGTGCTATTTGTGTATCAGTATTGTGGACTATGATACAAATGTTATTGGTCATATCAAAACTGCTGACATTTTCATACTTACATATACTAGTCACTTTCCATCATCACTGTTTTAACTTGTATATGCTGGTCACTATACCAAGCTGATGATCATGTGACTTAAAAAAAAAGATGTGTTTTCTCATCCAAATTTGCATGCACATATCTTTTGTTTTCTTTTTAAGTATCATATTTTGTAATATTTTAAACTGTCCACTTTTAAAAATGTTTACATGAAGTAATTTAACATTTTAAGGTATTTTTAACTAGGTAGAATTTTTGACAGGGTCAAGGATGACTGTAGACTGTTTTCCGCTACAGCTGTGCAATATTTTAGGAAATCAAACTTTCCTTCTTCCATTTGATGATGTTTTTGGAGTAATTGCTATGTTCTTTTCTGCAATCCTGAATGTTTGTGTATTTTTATGTGTTCCTATCAAACATTATTTTCCTTTGTATGTGTCAATACAAGGACTTGAACATGATTGAGTTCTTCCTCTACAATAAAGTCATAATTAAGAGAAACATTATATACATTTTGTCTTAAGATGGCAAGGCATGCCCTGTGTTTATAAAACAAATCTGTTCTTTTGTTTATAACTGTGATATGTGTTTTTGTTGCAGCAAACAAACTCGATCTGTTCACCAGTAATAAAACCTGAGCCCTTTATCTTCGTAAGATAGAAATCTGTTTCATGTTTTCATTTTTCTTTGTAACTTGTGCCAAACTTTATTTTTTAAGCTCTCTCAATGTAAACCTGTTAACTAGTCCCATTAACTAATTATCACTTTGACCATTGCAGAATAACTATAAACAGAGTGGCCATGAAATGATCTTAGTTATTCTGTCATGAGTATGTCATTTAGTGTCACAAATATATATGTCATAATAAACGTTACGAGACATAACCGTTTGTCTTATGATGTCATGAAGCAGTTCTGTCATTACTTGTATGTCTTATGATGTCATAAAGCAGTTCTGTCATTACATGTATGTGTTATGATGTCATAAAGCAGTTCTGTCATTACATGTATGTCTTATGATGTCATAAAGCAGTTCTGTCATTACATGTATGTCTTATGATGTCATAAAGCAGTTCTGTCATTACATGTATGTCTTATGATGTCATAAAGCAGTTCCTTATGCTTTCTGTACAGACTATATATATTATACAGTTAAGATACTCTTTATTGCTGTCTATAGGCTCTCCATTTACAAATTAAAAACAAATGAACTTATCAAGCTTTTTTTGTTATTTTGGTATACATATGAAACTATATTATATCAAGGATCAGAGGAAGTTGCATACCGGTAATTAGACCAGTAATTCCCTCAGCCAGAAAAGCTGGTCATGAGGTGGTTGCAGTACAGCTCTTGGCAGTCTGCCCCAGCAACCAGCCAATAAATTCTTGATCTGTCAAGATGTACTTGACAGCAAATGTAGTGGGTAGATGACCATGATGACCAAGTGATCCTGAGGTCAAAAGGTTACTAGTCTGCTCTTTTCTGTTTAAGTTCTACATAGTTATAGTGTATTCAAGATTGAAGTTAATATTTCAAATTGCCATTCTTTGTTACCCAAAAAAGGTACCCTTTGAATAGGAGGTTAATTTATCTGCTGCGACACCTCGTGCTTGGATCTTTCTAAACCGTTGAAATTGTATGGAAAGGGGGGGGGGGTTGATATTCCTTTTAAAAGCCCATATGTTCAATGGGATTTAGATCTGCGGATTTGGCAGGCCAGTGCATCAAATAGATGCTTTTTGTCAACATTTAGACCTTCCGTTAGCTTCTGTACCTGTCTATGGATGATTCAGACTGTTTATAACAATCTTTTAAGCTAGCTTTGATGCAAAACATTGGCCTCGGACGAAGATCTAGATCACTTCCAGTTTGGTTAAATTTTGTCCAAAGCTTTCAAATTGTGATAATTTGACGATAAAAAAATGACGCAAAACCTATCAAAAATGTGTTTAAATGGATTTTGATGCATGTTGTTTATTTTAATATCAAGGACAATTAAATGCTACAATAAAAGTGACTAAAACGTGTCTTGAGTATGATCCAGATATCAACATTCCAATAGCTCTTGCTTCTTCCTCAATGACCATTTCGCCCATGTTTTGTGTTTTTTTTAGCTATACCAATTGTTAAAATTGATAATGGTCATAAAAAGAAGCTGATAACACAAAACACGTGCCGCAAAGTACAGATTTATTGTTTTTAAGTTTCGTCACGGGACATTGGGTTTCTTCGGTGATAATTAATTTTCTTTCAACAATTGTTGAGAAGACTCGTTTGTTGAAATAATTTGAAAATATTCTACCATTCTATCGCGTAGTTTTTTAATAAATGCATTTATTAGAGTGAACACTTGGAAGTGTTCTTAAGTGTAAGTTTACATTATTATAAAAGTTAAGCACATGCTTAAGTATTTCCTCTCCAAATTACGTTCATGCAGGAAAAAATGAATACATTATGGATACAACGCAGACAGTCTAAAACTTTTGTCATTTCTCATAGCTGTCTCGTGTTCGTTAGTGGAACATGAATGTCGTTCACTTTTTTAAGAACTCTTTTTGTACACATAAATTCTTTTTTTCCCTTTCCAGCTCTGATAAAAAGCATCTCTTATCGTGTCCTCGGGAATGGGGACGTCACATTCGAAGTGTACCTCGGCGATAGTTGAATTCTTGGAAATGTTTCCATGGGCGATAGTTGTATTCTTATTCAGTTGTATCTGAATGTTGGCAAAATGTACCTGGGGTATACCGGCATGAAATGTATTCGTACGGGAACTCTGTAGGTCGATTCGCAGTCCTAAATCAGAATTGTAATCCTTTAAAGAATTCTTCTTTTTCCCATCAACAAGTGTTGTAGGACCTGGACCAGCCTTGCAAAATGTATACGACTCATCTTTTCCCAGAAGTCGAATTATTGCAGTATTTACTGGCTTTGCAAAATTCTCGTCCCGATCCTTGGGGCTTTTGTAGAAATCGCTAGTAGCATCTTCTAAAGTATTTATTTGAAATTCAGTTTTTACTTTTTCCATTTCTTATATGCAACTCATATATCCAATACTTTAAGATTCTGTTTTAAATACTGCTGGTTACTACTTGTGAAGCACTATAATTTATGTTTGCTGCATGTATAGTATGGAGGACTTTGATTGTCATTTACATACACATGTACATTGTACATACACTGTAGCGAGACGAGCTAAAATCATTTGAAATTAAAGGTTTGGTGAGAAAAAAAACACTTCAGAACATTTTAAGCTCACCTGAGCCGAAGGCTCAAGTGAGCTTTTCTGATCACATTTTGTCCGTCGTCCGTCCATCCGTCTGTAAACTTTTCACATTTTCGACTTCTTCTCAAGAACCACTGGGCCAATTCTGACCAAACATGGTACAAAGCATCCTTGGGTGAAGGGGAATATAAATTGTTAAAATGAAGGGCCAAGTCCCCTCACAAGGGGAGATAATCAAAAAAAGACAAAAATAGGGTGGGGTCATTAAAAAATCTTCTTCTCAAGAACCACTGGGCCAATAAAGCTGTAACTTATGTGGAAGCATCCTGGGGTAGTGTAGATTCTAAATTGTTCAAATCATGACCCCCGGGGGTTGGGCGGGGCAACAATGGGGAATCAAAGTTTTACATAGAAATATATAGGAAAAATCTTTAAAAATCTTCTTCTCAAGAACCACTGGGCCAGAAAAGCTGAAACTTATGTGGAAGCATCCTGGGGCAGTGTAGATTCTAAATTGTTCAAACCATGACCCCCGGGGGTAGGGTGGGGTCACAATGGGGAATCAATGTTTTACATAGAAATATATAGGAAAAATCTTTGAAAATCTTCTTCTCATGAACCACAGGGCAAGAAAAGCTAAAACTTATGTGGAAGCATCCTAGGGAAGTGTAGATTCTAAATTGTTCAAATCATGACCGCCGGGGTAGGGTGGGGCCACAATGGGGAATCAATGTTTTACATAGAAATATATAGGAAAAATCTTTGAAAATCTTCTTCTCATGAACCACTGGGCCAGAAAAGCTGAAACTTATGTGGAAGCACGCTGGGTAGTGTAGATTGTAAACTGTTCAAATCATGACCCCCGGGGGTAGGGCAGGGTCACAATAGGATATCAAATTTTTATATAGAAATATATAGGAAAAATCTTTAAAAATCTTCTTCTCAAGAACCACTGGACCAGAAAAGCTAAAACTTATGTGGAAGCATCCTGAGGTAGTGTAGATTTCAAATTGTTTAAATTATGATCATTGGGGTAGGTTGGGGTCACAATATGTATTACAAGGGGGAGGTCTGGTAAAAAACAGAATGGTCAAAGATTCTCAGGTGAGCGATGTGGTCCATGGGCCTCTTGTTTTCTGTTTAAATTTACATTTAATGTAAAATTATAACTTACTCTTTAGTCTTCAAATAAACATTTTGTATGAATAACAGACTATAATGGTGAATATTGAATTCCTTGACTACAATACATACTACATGTCATGATGTGTGCTCAAATTTCTGTGATGATTTTTCAAGAGTGAAAGAGCCTTAGAAGGTGTGTATGTATGTGTCTCCAGCAGCTATAGACTGAATATGCTGTGTACACTTGTAAGCTCAAAAATAAAAAAATAATTTAAACACATTACAGCTAGTAGTGCTTGTTACCCACTCACAACGGAATTGGAGAGGATATAGCATGCAACTGTGTGTTCGTTTGCTGGTGAGTGAGATAATGCTGTGCATAACGGAAGCAATATAATATGCATCGGGGTCAATGTCATTTTTTAGATATGCTCTTTGCGAGGGGATGCTCTGTTTTGCGATGTCCTTGTTATATATACATTATTTTCCCCAGCAGAAATTTAATAAATAATTTTTTCAATGCATACATGTATGCTACTCAGAGACTATTGCTGTACTTTTATGCATACATGTAGTTTGTTTTGTGACAAACTGCCTCTCATACATTAAAAATCAACCCATATAAGGAAAAAATATATTCAGAGTTCTGGGAAACATTAGTTTTAAATAGTTTAAGGCTGATTCTAAGTTTAAAAAATCTTTTTTAAAAATACCCTGCTTATATATCTTTCAGAGTGCTTGAAAAATGGATATCTCCTAACCTTTATTTTTGGATCACAAAAGTGGTTGCTCTCCACCTCACTAGAAAAAAAATACTTATATATATTACATACTGCTATTCTTGATCCTAAAATATACTTTTTATATACTAGTATGCATTGCAGCTCAATGCTGTTGATCTTCCTCGTTTTCTCAAATAAATTAGTACCTAAATTAGAACCACTTCAGTAAAACCTTTAAAAAGATAAGTAATTTTAAATGGATGTCACTTTATAGGAACACAACTATATAACGGCTAATTTATAAATTAGCAGCACATACATACATTTTTATGCCTCCGGGTCAAAAGATCCCGGAGGTATGTTGTTTTCTTTCTTTTCAATCTTTTTGATGGGTCTTGCATCATAGTACGTACAAGAAAAGATTTTTTTCTATATATATATATAGGATGGTGTATTTTGCGCACTCTTTTTATATACAGTAACATGAAATTTTTAAATCGCGCCAATTTTAGCGATTTAAAAAAAAAATTATTGTCCTAAAAGTATTCAGAAAATTTAGAAAAGCACATAATATACAAAATACACCATCCTGAAACCAAGCGAATATGTATCCAACAAGTAAAATTGATGCAAATCATCAAATTGACCGCAAACAAAATATAACATTTCAAAATGTACTTTCACATGTATATCTCCTCCAATTCCATTGCCAGGGGATAATAAACTTTGCTCTGCATCGTGTGATAAACTGGAATTGAGAAGTGATAGTAGATACAAACATCTATATTTGATAGTATTGTTTTGTTGCCTATTAGAATGTTTAAGAAATACACTTGTACCAAAGTAAATTCACAGCTCTGCGGTACTTATTACTGGAACCTTATTTTTATAATTTCCTTGGGATTTTTCTCTTTTTCAGGGGGGGGGGGGTCAGTAAGAGGGGGAAAATAACCTGGGCTAGCTTTATGTACTTTGTAAATATTTAATTACATCTATACTTAGTCTCTTACACATATAAAAATCTTTAAAGAAGACCCTGGTGAAAACCAGGAGTAACAAACAATATCACATTATATCTCCAACACTCAATAAATAATGCAAAAAAGTTGTTAGTACATTTCAAACTCATGTAATGTATATGGCACCATTAAAAATGTAAATTAATACATATAAATGGTTGTCAATCAAAATAAACACATGTATTGTTGGACACAAGTATAATTTGAGATTAGCTGAATACAATTTTTATTGGTGTTGCCTATCATAACCTGTATGTAATGATTATTTATAGCAAGGGTGTACTATGTATGCATAGTAATGTATAAAGAAACAAACATTTTGTTGAAATACTTATACACTATTCTGAATTTATATCTAACTACCAACACTTTAAGTCTGGTAAACTTTTAAAGTGACATTCATACATGTATATCAATTGTTCAATAAATATAAAAACAGAACTAGAAAAAACATTATAAGATTGTATATAAATTCAGGGAGCCAATGTCATTCATCTACATAAATCACCACAAAGAATATGAAAAAATATTGTCATTAATTGTAATCAATCAGAAGACATGGCAAGGTAATCAATAACCCCATCAAAATGTTCACCGTTTCTTATCTCCCCTTAAAAATTAGGATAGTATGCCAGGCCCTTTATTTGACAAATTTGAATCTCTTTTACCCAGGGATGCTTTGTGGCAAGTTTGATTGAAATCGGTCCTGTCCTTTTGGAGAGAAGTTGAAAACATCAAGGTGAAATGTTTACATAAAACAGATGGCACACAACAGATGGGGTACTTCTGAGTCAGAAAAGTTCACTTGAGTTTGGCTCAGGTGAGCTAAAAAGTGTCATCAAAAGATATCAACTTTCATCCTCAGTGACAATAAAAGAATTCCAAGTATGCGCATTTTCGAATCCATTCCTCCCAAACTGATAATCCTTTCTGGCCTGGTGAAGTTCCTCCTCTGAAGACATGACAAAGGGACCTACATAAATCACAAACAAGGTTACAAGTCGGTTACAGAGTCCACTTAGTACCGATTCTTCACATAATCAGACTGCCATTTAGGGGCATTCTCAAAACCATTTTTCCCCGACTGATAGTCACGAAAAGTCTGTTGTAACTCATCTTGAGAGTTCATAACAAAAGGCCCTGGGGGAACAAAACAGACTCATAATCACACAGCAAAACACATCTGACGAAGGTCTATAATATTTTTTAACTATTTATTTTAAATATTAAATTCAACCTTACTTTGTATCTTCTCAAAGACAAATGACTTACCATACTGAAAAACAGGCTCTTTGATTGGTTCTCCAGCAATCATTACTAAATGACATTCTGTTGACCCCTAAAATGTTTGTAAAATATCTTGCAATATTGATTATATGACAAATTTTCAGTTATAATTGACCAAATTTTGGTAAGAATTATTTCCCTCAGTAATTTTATATCATGACTTGTGCAATCTGTAAATAATCTCTGTATTATCTCTATTTATATCTCTATTTGCTGACAACAGCTTACCGAGTTCTCGACCTGTATACTGTCTCCGTCGTCGTTGAAGGTCACTGTGTGATGAGCTTCATGTTCCTTCTGATTTCCTGCTGGACCTGTAACCATAGCAACATCATCTACTTAAATGTGTTACCATTACAATCTGATTTAATTTGTGTAACCATAGCAACATTATCTAATTTGATGTATGGATAAGTTGGGGAATGCATCATTTAAAAAGTACAAAGTGCAAAACTTGTATGCTTATAAATGTTTTTTTTTTATGGATGGGACAATATTCTGACAATTTTCACTGATATAAAAGAAGTGTTTTTTTTTAATTGTTAAAGTATAAATTAACTAGAAAAAACCCAAAATAGTTCATAAAGTGCTGAAAATATTGCAATGTTTATCATTGTGTTATATGTATTATTTGATTCGTTTTAAAGAAAATATTTTGTCATCATGCCCATTATTAATTTGAAGAAATAAAACCTTTTTAACTAGATGTACTGTTCCTATTAAGTAACAGCCTACTTATCCAAATCTAACCTTCAACATTAATCAATATATGTGGGTCTTGCCAACGTACCAAACTTGGCTTTGCCAGACAGGATGTACAAGAAAGACCTCCAGCCAGAAGGAATTGGTTGTTCTAGTTTAGATCCAGGATCCAGCTTAAAGTCTAGATACATTGTAGGGGTGCGTGTGTATACCTTAGACTATAACAATCATAAGAAAAAACAAAGTCCAGATAAATTACTGATAGGAGAATAAGAGCATACTCTAAAAGATTGGAGCTCTAGTAAACATTTGAACTATTTAAAATGTTAAAAATTTACATGTCAATGTGTCGAAATATGAATGTTGTTTTCACTTTAATTTGACATTTTTCTATAATTTACTTTTATGCCAAAAGCTTCCCCAGCAATGACCTTGACCGTGACCCCATTTTTGGTTGTCCTTGGGATGTCCTTGTCCTTCAGCTCCTGATAAGCTGGTTCAATCATTTTGTATTTCTTGGCCAGGTTGACCCAGAGCTGTAGTCCGTGTACCTCCCCCTCTCCATGTGGCATCTCGCAATGTACAATTCCTCGGCCAGCTGTCATCCACTGTATCATACGTGATCATTTTTAATTACTTCATAGTGAACATAAAAAATGTCAGGAGGGCTTTATTGTAAACAGTTATAATATGATCCCTCGATCTTGTATTATCAATGTGTTTGAATGTAGAAGTGCTGGGCAGATTATACAAAGTGAAGTAAAACCAGAACTCATCTTTATATTCACTGGTTTTCCTTTTACCTGTAAATCTCCATCCTGAATTATCCCCTTGTGACCACAAAAGTCTTCATGTCTCATTGACCCTTTCAAGACATATGTGACCTACAACACAAAATATTCACTTAGAAATGTATGTGACCTATCACAGTAAATATTCACTTAGAAATGTATGTGACCTACAACAATAAATATTCGCACAGAAACATGCGTATCCATGATATTACATAAAAATATTTACTTAGAATTCTGAGACAACAATGAAATTGATGGAAGACAAACAACATTGAAAATATTCACTCTTAATACCATTATCCATCTCTTAACAAATATTGTAATGTGAAAACATACTGTCTCAAATCCTCTGTGTGGATGGTCAGGGAATCCCCCTGGTGCCTTTCCTTTGAATTCATCCAGCATCAGGAATGGGTCAAAATTTTTCAACTGAAAATATTGTAGTTTGTACAAAGCTGATGTGAAGGGTTATCAAATGAAGTCTTAATTTTTGAAAAATCTCTTTTAAAAAGAACAGATAAGAATTAACTCCAGAGCTTTAGTGTTATACTACTGTGATGATACCTCTGGCCTCCCTATGCTTCGCCGGACTCTTGCCCCCACTCCCTCATCCTGCTCCACCGACAGTACCGCCTTCTGTACCGTCCTCCCCTTCATACTGGATACTGCTCGGGATGATATCCAACACGTCTGGTTAGAAAATCCAAATGGATTGAACTGCTGACAATTTCTCCTGAGATGACTACTAGACGTAGTTTTAAAACTTCCAAGTAGCGCTGATAGTGTGCAGGTCACAATACTGTATCTACTCAGCATTCAGGGAACTGGAAAATTTATATGGTTACAATCAGTTCACTCATCTTTATCTACTAGTATCTATATAATAGATATTACCTGGCAATTAACATTGTTTAACAGTTGTCAAAATCATACTGTAATCAAATGAATAAAATGAAAGTTGATCATTTTCTAGAAAAGAAACCATACAGTGCTTCTACTTTGTTATCAGTTTATATTTACCTCGAGCTCGCAGTACACTGGCCTTATAAATACACATAGATTAATATAAGATCAAATCAATTTTGATTAATTGTGAAAAAATATTTATGGCATACAAAAGCTCCTGCTTATATACATAGCCTGTTGTTTGGATTGTCAATATTTAGAACATTCCACAATGACATAGCAGTATTTAAAAAGTTTACGTAACATGTTATATCAAATATCAATGTTGATTTAGCAGTCACTTGCAATATAATGCCCGTGCACAGTTAATATTTAAACAGAAAATTCGAATGATTTAAGAATTTGCGTGTTACTGTTAACAGCAAGTCCACAAACATGAAAATTCCTTGGGACAGACTGCCGCTACATTTGTAAACAAACCAATGTTTTATTTTCTTATTTCTAATTACAGGAGAGTTCCGATTCGAGAGGCGGATCTTGCGTGACTGTGCATTATCAAAGATTGTGTTAAGACAATCATAAAATTTCCTAGGTTTTAAATATTTAAAAGACTTTTTGACCTTTATCTTTGACTCACTTTAAAAAAAAATAACATTGGACATATATTTCAAAGGCGCCGGAACTGGGAAGGAGGGGGGGGGGGAGTCTTTCAACTTTTTCATGACAATTATATTGTTGAATTTTCCTTCCTAATTAAGATCAATTAAAACAGAGATACAATTATCTGAGTTCTCAAATTTTATTCTTATTACGTACACAATCAACAAGTGAAAGTAAAGTAAAAAAAAATATTAACAATATTATAATTTTAAAAATGCTATTCATGCATGTAAAATATACAATAGTGTCTTTCTCTTTCCCTCTCTTCAGAATATGACTTATAAAAAATGTAACTTGCATGAGTTTCACACCTCAAATGTATACGTGGAAATTTTCAGAAATAAAATTCTCATGAGAACCATTTGCTTGCTGATTGTCACAATCAAGAAACTAACATTTTTCAGCTCTAACATTTGTACAGTAAAACTTTTGTAATCCAAATGTTGTGTATTCCAGAATCTTGCCTAATACGATATAAACTTTATGTCCCTCTCAGAAATTTAAATTATTAATAATTATTACAATGTTGTCTAATCCTGAATGTTTTATAATCTAACAGATTTCTTTGGAACCAGTGATTGTCGAATTAGAGAAGTTTTACTGCACTTCTCTTTCTAACATACAAAACCAATAACATTTTACATTGAAGCATTTTTAATACTAAAATACAATAATAACAACTGAGAAGTTAATGTTCTTCATTAGAAAATAAACATCTAATGATGTTTTTCCTCCAATTGATAATACAATTAGTATACATATGAGTCAGGTATTAAATTGTCATGGTTGTCATTTGACTAAATGTATCAATGAGCACTTCATTCCTTCCTGTTCACTGAAGGACATATCTTAACACACCTCCTAAGTGAGATCATTAGTCAACTTATGTTTGATTTGAGATTCCTCATATAATCGGACTGCCATTTTGAGGCCTTCTCAAATCCACTCCCTCCTGACTGAAAGTCACGATATGCCTGCTGGGTTTCTTCTAGCGAGTTCATAACAAAAGGTCCTGGAGGTTGAAATGTTATAAATTATGATATAAAGAAAAACAACAGAAAATGGACATTTTTTTCAGGGATGGATGAACAGATCAATTATTTGAACTGATTAATGTTTGAGCCTGTTATCTAGAAATGGCCATTTTTTAAATTACCTCAATTTCAAGCAATATACCCCTTGCAAAATATAATGGTTTATATAAAGTGTTTTATAACTACAATAAGTCACATGACTTACCCTGCTGATAAACAGGTTCTTTGATTGGTTCTCCAGCAACCATAACTAAATGACATTCCGTTGCTCCCTGAAATATCAAATTAATCTTAGAATTAATGAGATTAAAGCTTAAACAATACTTTACTACCACCTGCTCCAACAAATTTTGACACTATGCATTCACAGAATTTGATTCTTTATTCCATGAATCAGAGGATGATTATAGTTAGCCTACAATCAGTATTCACACTGGAAGCTGTTGGATACCCCCTCCCCTCCAACTTCTAACCCCTCTCTTCCAAAAACAGATAGAAGATGAAGCCTGTAGCCTCCTCCCACCTGTTTCGTTTTACTGCTATGGTTTATAGTTTTTGGCCTGTACATCCGTCTGTTTGTTCGCAAAAACTTAAACCTTCCCAGCCAATAACTTTTTAGTGGGCAGAGCCATGGCTTTGACATACATGCCAACTTTCCCGATTTAGGCGGGATCCTCCCGATTTTACCCTTTCATCCCGCCTTCCCGATCGGGAAAGCAAAATTGCCCTTATTTCCCGATTTGAAAAAAAAATCACCAAAATTTTCGATTTTAAAAGTAATTCCCTACCGCTGAATTTTGACAATCGGGATAACAATGTCAGACTTGTTTATTCAATGCACACAGATAAGTTTCATTGTTTATTTAACCAGATGTTAATTAGGCCTAGACACAGGAAATCACTTCACGCTTGAACGCACGAAGTTGTCCACTGGAGCAAGAAGCTTATAGCTTGGGGCAATTAGGGGATTATCTTGTTAGTTTTAAAGGGTATGCAAGGTGAAACACATAGATTAACAAGATAGTTGTTTGTCATTTTATTAAAAATATAAATTAAAGACAATAAAATGCAAATCAAACAATAAAAACGGAATCCAAAGAGATCGTTTTTTGAAAACGAAAGTAGAAAACTAATAAAGCATAGCTGCTGATTTTATCTACCTATAATGAAAAATATTGTAAAGTTTGCCAGTTAAAATATTATTAAAAATTAAGATGAAACAATCAAGTGTATGTCAATTAGAATTTCTTTTCCCTCCCTTCTCCCAAAAGTAATATGTTAGGTAGATCTATGTGCATGACTTAAGGAAATACCCACATGGCACCATCAAGCCTGACAAATTTCATGACTGTAAAAAAAAATAATTCTGTTTTGGATAGGTGGTATAAATTTCTGTAAATTTAATATCTTATTAGAATTTCTAATTAATTGAAATATAAATAAAAAATGTTTCTAGAAACAGGACTTTACATTATCAACACCTCATTTATTTTTAGCCTTTGAAAAAAATGATTTTAAAGTTGTACAATTTTCAATTTTTCACTAAATTCTGTCCTGGTAGAAAAAAAGTTGTTTATATATGTAACTAAATACCCCTTCTTTAGTGAGAGAGGCACCAGTATTTTAGCAAAAATATTTCAATTTTGGAAAGAAAAACATTTTTTGTGGTAAATTAATCCTTGAGTTTTATTGATAAGTGATATCAATATTATAAATAAAAAAAAAATCATTTCATAATCATTTAATTTCACGACAAAATGTCGCGAATTTAAAGCTTTGAAAATTGTTGTCACGCGCTAAATCCCCCATGGGAATTTTCAAAAGTTGGCATGTATGCTTTGATATTACACAGGTGTATTCCTTGTGACAAGACCTTTCTTAAAGTACCACCAAATTTGACCTCTTGACCTTAACCTTGGAGTCTGACCCACTTTCACTTAAATTTTCCAAACTTTAACCTTTGCCTTAACTTTTGAATAATTGGTGCTAGGGCTTTCATACTTCATATGTATATTCATTGTGACAGGACTTTTTTAATTGGTATCCCTGAGTGATTAACATCATCAGCTTACAGAGTTCTCTACACGTATACTGTCCCCTCCCTCGTCCTCGAAGGTCACCAGGTGATGAGCCTCATGCTCCTCCTGACTTCCTGCTGGACCTGTAACCATAGAAACATTTTGTAATTAAAGGTCAAGATATAAAAATGTAAACATGGATTTGTTTACAATTTTGAAAAATATGGTGTTTGCAAGAGTTAATTTATAATTTTGAAATATCCTGTTGTTACAACCCTTATCCAGTTCATTTACAAGTATATTGCAATGTTTATTTTATACTTTTCTGTCTTTATGTATTATCTTGTCAGATTTCTTTGGATTTAAGTGTATAGTGAATTACATGAACCAGCCTACCAAACTTGGCTTTGCCAGACAGGATGTACAAGAAAGACCTCCAGCCAGCAGGAATTGGTTGTTCCAGTTTAGATCCAGGATCCAGCTTAAAGTCCAGATACATCGTAGGGGTGTGAGTGTATACCTTAGACTAAAAGAATTATACTGGGTAAAGATACATATGGCAAAATTCAACATATTGGCTTAAGACCTAAAGTATGCATTATCCACTACAAGTCTTTTGAAAAACAAAATAAATACATATCTGGAATATACATATGTTTAAATATACAGTATTTACCATGTCACTGTATTTAATGTACATAAAATTTTCTTATTAATAAGAGTTGTTCATCTCTGAATAAAATATAACACTGTCATGGGTCATTCTATTACTTTTATTCCAAATGCTTCCCCAGCCAGGACCTTGACTTTGACCCCATCTTTGGATGTCCTTGGAATGTCCTTGTCCAGCAGTTCCTGAAGGGCTGGCTCCCCCATTTTTTCTTTCTTAGCTAAATTGACCCAGAGCTGTAGTCCATGTACCTCTTCCTCCCCATGGGGCATCTCACAGTGGACAATTCCCCGGCCAGCTGTCATCCACTAAATGTATTAACACAAAGTCACTAATAACTTCATGCATCACTCATAATAATCTAATACATGTACAACTAACATTAGATCACAGATAACTGCAAGTCTCACTGAAAATCTGTACAACACATCTGAGGGTGATGAAAGGATTTTCTGCAAGTTTAGTTATTTCTATGAGAGGCATATTATTAAATTAAAAAAAATAATTATGTGGATGGCAGTGTGGGTCGGCTTGGTAAATAGATTAAATACAAATGTTTGGTATGTCTCAATTAAGTTTGGATACCAGGAGAAAACCTCATTGCTTATCTTAAGGGGAGCAAGTCTTTTACATAGGTATGTCAGATGCAGTATCAGACTTAACATTTACAGACACACCCCTTACAGTTTAGATACTGATGTGAGTCACATGCCTAGACCTGGGGTTTCTCATCCCAAGTTACTGGCACAAACTCAGTATGTATCACTGCACATCATATCTGCAAGTTTGGCTTGAAGTTAAATACCCCTTAAATCAAATATGGACTTACAAACGTACACTATAAGTTTAAAAGACAGTCAGACAGACAGATAAGTGGATGGACACAGTGATGTCTGTATACCCTTCTCTCACGCAATGTGTAGTACATGTATATATAAAGTATATATATACACACAGGACTGATCTTTTTACCTGTACTTACCTGTATACACCTTTGACTTATTCTTACCTGTAAGTCCCCAGGATGAAGTAGCCCTTTGTGACCACAGGAATCCTCATATTCAATACCTCCTTTCAGAACATAGGTGACCTACATAGGTAAAGCATTTTAGTTTGGTATAATCTAATTTATAAAACAAGCAGGATTCTATGAAAAATTGGTATTCTAGTCAGAGTGTAAGAAACTTCAAACAAACCGCCTCAAATCCTCTGTGTGGATGATCTGGCATTCCGTCCGATAACTTGTCTGTGAATTCATCAAACAACAGGAATGGATCAAAAGTTTTCAACTAAAAAATAAATCACAAAAGAAATGACACCGACTTTCTAGGAAAAATTATCCATCTCAAGTTTAAAATACATTTTTAGAGTAATGGTTCAGATGTTAATTGTATACGTGATATTTAGCAGTATATTCACTGACCTGATGTCTTTTAAAATATAACCTTTAAAGAACAAAACTTTTACATCTGTACAACAAACTCAAACTTTAACCATTCAAACCATAGGTTTTCAATTTGTAGCAAACATACTGTTCCACTTTCGTATTTCTTGATGACCTTGATCTTTGAAATGTGACCTGTTATTAAGGTCATTGCACACATTTTACATGTAGGTCATCAATAACAAATACACAAAATTAAAGTTTGATGCTTTCAATAAGAATAAGACAAAAAAATTAGCACATATATAATTTTATTGTCCCCCACTTTCACCAGTGAAGCAATCACTAAGTCTTGGTAAATCTCATTTGTCTGTCAATCTTGGTAATATCTTATAAATGAGAAGAGATAGGGCTTTCATATGTCACATGTACATTATCTGAGACAAGACCTTTCCCAATATTTCATGATTCTTTAACCTCATGACCTTGACATTTGACCTACTTTTCCAAAAATTTAAGCATTACTAAAGGTCAAAGCTTTTGAAAGAAAAACTTAATATAATGCTTTTATAGTAAAACTTTTATGTGATAAGACCTTTGTAAATATAGTACGATTATTACCCTAGCTGTGATCTTGACCTTGATGTTTGACCTACTGTTCAAAAATGTCATCTTTCCGTGAAACTTTTGATTGAGAAGAGATAGGGCTTTCATATTTGACATGTGCATCTGTTTTCGAGCACGATATGATCCCAATCAATAAGACATCGAAAGGGGGTATCTCAGTTGTTTGATTATTGCTTGAATCGGGGAGACTGGCGTACGGAATCTCCCCTGCTGCAGGAGACACAAAAAGACTAGAGGCCTACAGGATTACCTCTGGTTTTCCTACACTCCGTCTGACTTTTGCTCCGGGTCCTACATCCTCCTCCACCGTCAGTAAAGCCTTTGATGCGATCTTAGCCTTCATTTGTTGAGAACATAGCATAGATTAATTAATCACAAACTTGTTTTGATTGACTATTGTTGATGTCAACATTTTGGAGACCTTTCATTGTTTCCAACCCAGAAGAGCGGTTTATGCAAGGGGCGGATCAAAAAAAAAATATTGGGATGAATGTCAGGTCTTTTCTATTTGTACATTGTTTCATAAAGATTTTAATCATAATATATATTCAGATTTTATTTTCATTTTAAATAGGTTATTGGTAAATGAAAATAAAATGCAGTGGTTTTTCTGTAAAAGTGCAAGTTAATTTTTACACAAGTACAATGTCTATTGTGACATTTTTGTGAAGCTTTAGATACAACCTGGGAATGAACATTTCTGAATAAAAAAACTGTACAATCTGACATTGAGAAAATTTTAGAAGCACCTAAAGGCTGAAGTCATTTAATATAGCAGTGTGCATCATTTATGCAAGAATTACTGAATATAAAGGGAAATTTTTGCCCCCGTTTTATTTTCGCCTCTTTCGCCTGCGTCACAAGAGGGTGAATTTAAAACAGGGCAAATTCAAAGAAAACAGTATAAATTCTTAAAGAACTGGGACTGGGCGAATTTAAAACGGGGCAAATTTGTAAACATGTGTAAA